>NW_020291514.1:0-95231 GCF_003184765.1 Aspergillus aculeatinus CBS 121060
CCCCCCTCCCCCTTTGTTTCAGAAGTTCACCCAACCGGACTTACTACTCTCACAACTCGTACTGTCAAGCATAAAAATTTTCCTTATGGAGATCATGGTTCGCTGTACGGGATGAGTCAATAAAGCCTTCCAAGTGGCTCCAAGGCTTCAAGATCTCATTGCCTGATTAATCTATCGATACTGCAGTGTCTCCGGTCTAGATTGCTTTTTTCTGGTTTGGGGGGGTCCGAAACCAGGCACAGTTGAACCGTGATTGGTTGTCCTTCGGCCGGAATTTAAGACGCCGGGGGAAAATCCATATTGAGACAGCCCAGCATCCGCCAGTCATGGATTCCATGAGTCCCGTCACACATGATGATGATGGGATGGATGAGAGTTGGAGTTCCACAGTGCTCACTATGACATTGCTTCTCTTGTTGCCATCAAGACCAACATCGATCGATTAATTTACAAGGTAGCTAATTCCTAAGCACCATGCACCAACAGGAGAATCCAACAGGGGAAAAGAGGTCACGGTAAGAGCTGCAGACATGAGACACAACAAGACCCCCTCAAACCCCGTTGTTCGTCTGTCCGTCTGAACGACAGCCGTTGGAATGCTGGAGGGCCGCCCGCCCGGAGGCACCACTAAGCAAATTCAATTGTCTGTCTCTGAGTCTCTGCCCTAAGCACCCACCATTGGAAAGTCTGCGCTAGGGTACTGCCTAGTTTCGAAGTACCAGTCCGCACCCGGTCAGTCACCGGAGGACCGTGGTGAGTCGGGGCAGAAAGAGAAAATATATGACGAGAGAGCGAGAGGAGGGAAAAGAAAAAAAAAAAAAAAAAAAAAGAGGAACGGAAAGGTAGCAGAGACCACGAGAAGTAATAAGGTATGTAACACCGATCAGCTGGGCTTAGTTTAGTGGGAGGAGCAAACGCGGTTCTTCATCTCCAGCGGAGACAAAGACTCTCTCTCCCGTCCAATCAGCGCCAAACTCGGCCGTACTCCGCAGAAGCTTAGGCTTTAGCAGCACGAGGTTAATAAAGACATTCGAACAACTAAACTAAGGAAAGGAAAGGAAAAGAAAGGACTCCGACTCTCCACGCAATGGGAGCTCCTAATAAAATCTCTGCTATTCGGGCTATAGGCAGATAGTCGGTCGAGTCTTGCTGAAGTATCGTTCTTTTCCTGGCGCAAACACCTAACCTCAGGGCTCCCTACCTCCCTACCTGCCTACCTACCTATACGTTTCTTTTCTTCACGACGCACTGTGGGGGAGGAAGAGGATCTACCGATCAGCTTCAACAAAGCCCTAATCCCAACAGACAGGCCAGCTGTACGCACGATCAGGAGAGTCATCATCTCCATCATGAACCGACTCCGGAACCGGTCGATCTACGACCTCCTGGGCGTCGACCTCCTGGGCGTCGACCCCGCGCTCGACCACAAGCACGTCTACGAGACATCGTGGCTGCTTCCCCCGCTGGCGCTGGCCTGCCTGCGCGGCCTGATCGCCCTCTACATCTTCACCACCATCTTCACCATCTGGGGCTGGTACGGCACGCACGGCGAGCGCTACGCGATCGGCGAGAGCTTCAGCTACTTCACCTGGCTGACCTACTGGGGCATCGGCTTCTACATGCTCACCGCCGCCATCCACACCACCTGCTACGCCTTGACGGGCCGCTCGGTGCTCTTCGACCGCGGGCCGCGCGCCCTGCGCGCCCTCCACGGGCTCTTCTACACCACCGTCACCACCTACCCTTTCCTCGTCACCGTCGTCTTCTGGGGGATCCTCTACTCCCCGCCGTGGTATACCACCGTCGAGCCTGCTTGGCAGAACGTAAGTTGATCCCCAAGACCTTATATAAAACAGAGTTTCGTTCTTCTTTGTTCCCAACCTGAACCCGAGAAAACGAACACGAGTGCATTGTTCTCGCCAAAAAAAAAACTGACCCAATGATGTCGTGAAGATCTCCCAACACGGCCTCAACTCCCTCTATGCCCTGCTGGAGATCCTCCTCGCCACCACTAACCCCCACCCGTTCCTCAGCTTGGCCGTCCTCATCTTCATCCTCCTGCTCTACGTCTCGTTGGCCTACCTCACCTATCACACCGAGGGCTTCTACACCTACAGTTTCCTCGACCCCGGCGCCCATGGCCAGCACAGCGGCAAGGTCACCGGCTACTGCTTTGCCATTCTCGCGGCGATCCTGGTGTTCTTTTTCCTGTCGTGGGGCGCCATCTGGTTGCGGCGCCGGTTGACGCATGGGAAGGTAAAGCGGTCGGTGCGCGATTCGGGGAAGGTGATGGAGGATGAGCAGCCGGAGGTGGCCGAGGTTTCTACTTTGCAGGTTTGAAACAGATCACAGCTGGGGTGAGATAGCTATGGGAAGGGGGCAAATGTAGGGGGGATCATAACGTAATGTTTGAAAGAAAGGGGAGCGATTGGTTTTCTATGATCAGAAAACTATGGATTCTGTGGTTTTGGGTTATATTCATAGCTTCATTATAATGCATGAGATGAGATGAGATGAGAATGGTATTAGATCCAAAGAAAAAGGTCCGTAGCGATAGCCAAGGTGAGGACGGGTGTGGGGGGAAAGGGATACTCCAACTTATTAGTTTGGCGAGATTCGCGGGATGTCGGCAGTATATCAAAGCCGCTCCCAGCTGCTCGTCTCACTGCTACTCCCCGTGCTGGTTGAACTTTCCCGTGGCGACGATGAGAAAGTCGTCTGCTGCGGTTGAATGTGGTGATGGAGCTGCTGCTGTTGCTGCTGCTGCGACGACGACCGCAATCCCAACATCCAACCCACCAATCCTGCGGGTACCCATTCCCCGATTATGCTGTACGTCCTTGCGCCCCGTCCGACATACATGACGGCCTTCTTGCTGCCGCGCCGCCCGAACAGATTCTTGGCCGGCGCCTCCAACGCATCCTGCACAGCGTAATGCAGGGTGCGTGCAGAAGATCCTCGGATGAGACTCGGGCCTGCCGACGCGGCGGGCCGCGCCTCAATGCTATTCAAGTACTGCGATGCATACAGCGAGCGCTGCTGGACACTCCAGCCCAGCACCTCCGTGCCGGCGATGTGGCCCTGCGGGGTCCGGTACGATGGTCCGAGGTCGATGTTGCCGAGCTTCAGCTCGACAACGTGGAGGTTCGAATTGGATGTCAACTCGCGGCGGAGGGAGGTGGCGAATCCGGACAGCGCGCGGGTGGTCGCGACTTCCGGCCCGCTGAAGGGCGCGGAGAGGGACGAGGAAATTGTGGGGTAGGCGACGATGATGGTGCTGTGATTGTTGCGGACATGGAGGAGGGGAAGGAATAGTTGGGTGGTGAGGATAGGGGAGAGAAGGCGCGTGTTAATTGTGTCGATCCAAGTTGACGGCGGGATTGTCGCGACGGGGCCGCTGGTGTAGTTGGGCGAGGGGACTAGGATGAGCCCGCTCAGCTGGCAGGTGTGAGGCTGGAGACCGGCGATGGGAGATTGTGGTTGGGTGATGAGGGCGTGGATTTCGCTGAGGGAGGGGTGGATTCCAGACGGGTTGGGAGATGTCTGTGGCCGTGATGGTTGCGTTAGTCAAGGGTGTTTGGAGACGGAAGTGGAAGTAGTGTTTCGCTCTTACGGTGGAGAGGTCAAGCCAGAGGGACCGGATGTCTTCGCGACTTTCACTTCGGATAATCTGTTCTTCGTCGCTGGACGAGACTGTAACATAGACAATGTATCCCCGACGCTCAAGATCAGATGCGATCGCTCGAGTCATCGGTTCGTGCGCCGATCCCGCGATAACTATTGCGATAAGTTAGATGTTTGCGCAGCTTGTCATTCAGGTTCTGGTCCTATGCGTACCCACGATCTCCTTGCGGGCGCCATTCCCGGCCCTCCTTGCTCGCCGCCGTTTCCCATTAAACTTTTTGTTACCATAATACAGGACGCAGGTGGTTCCAACGAAGGCGAGGATCGCCGCGCTCCATGCTCGGTTATGCAAAACCCAACCATGCACGCGATCAACCAAAGACTGTGATATGACCGGGTTTGGTCGGTACTTGGGTGAAGGGCGGACCGTAGAAGGCAGCCATCTCTGATTGGACAGGGTATCACGTATTGCGTTTGCGGCGTGGTCGACTTGACGATCGATAGAATCGGCGACCTGATGAGAATATCGCCTTACGTCATGCGGTATCGATGCCAGCTGCGACAAGCAAGAAAAAAAATCGGGTCAGTGCGCGGTAAATGTGCAGGCTGGAAGAGTAGAGCTCACATAGTCGAAAAAGAACTGGTCGTCACTGGTCATGGTGATGATGGTTTGCTGCACTCAAACGGGGCAGCCGTTGGATGGAGATGGGGGTGGGTGGTGGATAAAAAGATCGAGGAATAAACTGGATCCTCCAACTTATCGGCGGGCCGGTCACATGAGCGTCTTCGCCCTATGGATGGACCATCCCCGATCATTCCTGAGTATGTATTGGCGTGTTGATGTGTCACTACCTTCGATACTTTGGTTTCATATTGAACTGATTCATTTTCAGTCTGCATGACACACTCATACCGCAAGGATAGCGTTTTCGAAAGCCAGAAGTATATGTATATATTTGCAACTATACTCCAACCACAAACACGACGATTGTGCACCCCACTTCAGACGGTTCTATATCAACTGAAACCCATGCACTCAACGAACACAATTCTGCTGTGTTTCCAAGTGTCAAAAGATACAAGATAGCCGTGGACCTATATAGTATAGCTACCCCAGCAGGCGCTTCGGCGCCTTCTCGAACAACCGAATGGTATCCTCCAGCCGCTTCTCATACTCCGCCATCTCCTGGCTGTCCTGATCGTCGCCCGAGTCATTCTCCTGCTCATCTTCATCATCTTCATCATCTTCTTCACCCAGGAGTTGCAACTCAACTCCATCTCTTCCTCCACCACGAACCGTGTTCACCGACATGATGTCTCGATATAGCCCCATCGACATTGGCAGCGTAATCCCGTCCACACCATTGCTACCCAATTTGATAAACTTGGCATCCAGCAACCGGAACTGAGCTGCCCAGACGTGCTCATCTTCAACCTCCATGGCAACCTCCCAAGATGTACCCTGGCCCAGCTTCACCGAGCCGCCCACAGGCACACTCGACAGTGCCCCAATGACCGCAGATGAGATACCTACCGAGACTTGATTTGACTGGCTCCGCGACACAATCGTGCGGGTACCTTCCAGAAGATATAGGCCGGTAAGAAGCCAGATCTTCGGGCGGCGCGCGAATTTGAAGTTGAGAAGATAGGAGCTGCGGGCTGCGGAGAGCCAAAGTTTGAGTTTCTGCTGTGCTTGTGGAGTATTGAGAACCGAAGTCATAAGGAAGGATTCCGGACTATGGCCCATATGTGAGTCTGAGCAATCCATGAATCATCTGTATGGGCAGCAAATTGACATACTCTTTCAGAATAATCCGCCTCCCCTTCCTTGCGGTGACTATACGCTCGAGCTCCTTGTTATATGCTAGACGGAGATCAATTATATCGCCACCGCTGAGACCAAAACCAGGAGAAGTGCGAGAGGAACCACGAAAGACCACATTGGCGAAGTCACTTGCATAAGTATGTTCTTGCAAAGCTTCCTCACTGCGCAAATAGTTAGCTAACACTGTAAGGTGCTTAGGTTGACGTTGACTGCCTTACCTGAGCAGATCATGAGTATAGTGACGCGCTGCCAGTGGCTGCCAATACTTTTCCAGCACCAAGGAGCCAAGGGTCAAAGCCTCTGGTTTCTCGCCCACTCCATAGAGATAGAAGGAAGAGTCGTCACTCGCTGCCATGATTTGCAAAATGGAGAAGCTTGACTCTGGAGGATAATGTCCAGTGCAGTACGGAGTGGCGTAAGATTTTCACAATCAGAGTTAATTGACAACAAGGTGTTTATGGGTCCAGTGGATATCTTAACATGTTCCTGACATGTCTTGACATGTCTTGACATGGCGGCCCGCGCGGGGCTCGATCAGTGCGGCTGAAATCCATCCCCATTCCTGCCAGATCGAGTAATTCCTGGCGAAGGCAGCCTAAGCAAACAAGCTTAGCGAGTTCATCATCATTTCCAGACACCCCCATCCCAGAGGGTTTCTGACTTCTCTTCTTGACATGCTTGACTGCTGAAAGCCTGCACGAAAACCCCACTAGCAAACGCAACGGTCATGGACTTTGAACTCTTTCTCGACCTTTGCGATCGATCACTTTTCGCCGAGGAATATCGCGGGGATTTGGATGCTGCTTGGGAGGCATTGCAGCAAGCCAAGCCAAGTGACCCCACTCCTGAGCCAGAGCCTTACGCAGAGTACCTGCGATGCTTGTCCATTTATTCCATTCTGACAGGCAGGTTACGAGACGCCCAGGAAAGCTTGAACATTCTGTACAATCTTCTCGGCCAGCTACCTCCAGAATGGGGTCTGCGCTATACCAACTACACTCTGCTATGCGATCACTATCGGCGCTATCCACCTTCGCTTCGCTTCTTCCACGAGAGAGGAAGACCTATCAATCTCAACACCCTCAGCGACATTATTGGACCAAATGCTATGATGGCCAAGTTTACAGAGAATTTCCAGCGACACTTCCCTTCGGGCAGTCCTCGTGATCAGTTTCTCTGTCAAATACTAGGCGCGGTGCAATGGTTGCCGATGCAAACAAGGAACTTGGTGTCTACATATCATCCATTATTCCCAGGTCTTCCGTCGAAGCGCTCTGATACTTTGGACTGGGAAACAGTCATTCCGGAGAGCGCCAAGTTCTTGATCAACTACCGGGGCCTGGCAGAATCTGGGGGTGCAACTACCATCGCCGAATATTTGTCGCGGGCAATAGTCGATTTACACATAGCCTGTCAACATCCAAACCAGGCAGCTGCTTTGATGGACCTATTTCGAGTGTACGAAGGCCGAGGAGACCAGGTGGGAATGGCCAACTGCAAGCTTATGGAAGGCGATGCTTTTTTGAGCCCTCCATTTGCAAGCCCAATCTCTCTCAATATGGTACTCGTAGAATCTTCATCAGCAGTCGGGGGGGATACCCTATGGGATCCCATTGATTTCGATCTCAAATTCGACTACACATCACAGGCGAGGGATTCTTACGCATCGGCGCTGAGTCTCTTTCAGAAGGGGAAGTGCAAGAGAGGTCAGGCCGCAACATTGCTTCGGCAGGCCTGCTGCTTACACAACGAACAACGTCATCTCTGCGGCGCGAATAAACAGAGCGTTGGCTTACTTGATGAGGCAGAGGAAAAGTTGCGCCAAGCACATGCTCTCTTTGCCAGAGACGAGGCCAATACTCGATTAGCTGATGCTCACCGAATTCTTCTCAGTATAACGAGAGGAGAGGTAAGCAAGACTAAAGCCATGGCACAAGAAATTGGAAAGTGGGGAGTCGAAGCCAGAAACGAACTGATGGCACATGGCCTCGGGCTTCTCATGATGCGCTTCGCTTACCATGAGTGGAATAGGTTTGGCAGATTAGATACTGCTCTTTCTGCCTGGGAGTGTGCATATGAGGTGTTTGATGCTACCAACGATGTGATTCCCAAATTTCAGACTCTGATGTCTCGGGCAGCGGCGTATCACGATATGTTCAACGACACAGCAGTAAAGATAGTGGCACCCAAGGCGCTAGCTATGATAGATTCTGTCAGTGACACATACGACAGAATCTTGAATGATGCACCCGATACGCCGTTGGGGATGGCTGACCGGAAGACCGTACTTGCGAGTAAGTTCAATACGCTTTGGACGTTTGAGACCAATATAAGCCAAATATTCCTTCGCCTAGAGGATTTCCAAGCCCTCGGCAATTGGCAGAAGAAGCTTTTCGGTTTTGTTGAGCAGGATGAAAGCTTTCAGCACTTTATCGCAACTATCGAGCAGAAAAATGGCTCTGGCCTATCACTCCCCGAATTCGGATACTCGCAGACTAGGCTAAGAGGGTTGTGGAAAGAAACAATGGCTCATCATGCAATCAGACTCAGGTATGCTTCGGCTGATATCAAGAGTCGTGAAGACCTTTTGGAAGGAAACGTTGATAGAGCTAGAAAGACTCTTCGCCGCTTTGTGAGCGATGCTGAACAGATGGAGCTGGTTTACACGCGAGATCTGTACCGCATATTGGCCTGTGCTCACATCGGAGACCGAGCCAAAGCCCGGTCTATACTGGACGGCATCAGTGATAACATGCTCTTTGGAGGAAGCCTGGAAGAATATCTCCAGGGGAGGGCGCTTAAAACCACCTTCCCCGCTATAGCTGAGAATGCTCTGATGTTTACAATCCATGGAAACGACTTAGACAGGGCATTCAGGGTAGTCAATCTGATCACAAAAATAGCTCCGGATTTCTTCGACTGGACCTTCGAGAATATCTACAATTACTCTTACCGACTCGGGAACTATGGCACAATTTTGCTCAATAATCATTGCCCCCAAAAAGCCTTTCGTCACTTACTCGAGGCACGTCAGCTCATTGAGCTCCGCCGTTCACATACTACTGATGTTGATGCCAGGATTGGAAACACAATGTCTAGGTGGACTTACGAAGTATTTTTAGATCTAGCACGCGCCTGTCTTCGTTGCCAGGAAGCCGGTGTTCCGCTGGCCGTGTTGACTCAGTATAAGCATGGACATCCTGGGAGTATCTCCTGGCTAGAACATGCATTGCTTTTCCTAGAAGAAAGCAGAGCTCGTGTTGTACTTGACTCATTACAAGTTGGATCGGGTGACGAAGGAGAGTCTGACAAAAGAATGGCTTTACTTTCGGAAGCCATATATAAGCAACGAGCCCTCAGAGTGCTGCTCGCTCTAGACCGCCCCAGCTCCGAGCAAGAGGAAGAACTCTCTCAGCTTCAGAAAGAGATTGGTGAATTGGAAGGCAGCGGGACTTCTTCATCTACTACTGGGTTTATTGCTGCAGCGAGCTCTACAGTTGAGCCCCAGTTACTTTATCAAAATATTAACGACGATGCAGTAGTGATAGAGGCCACCTTTGGGGTTCAAGGCTTTGTGGCATTTGCGATTACCAGGAACGGAATTCAGAAAGTTCACCACGGAGCTGCGCGCTCTGTTGACATGCAGATGCCTGCCATGCGGTTCATGCAGGTTCTCAAAGAAATGACCGGGTATCGAGGAGAGGAGGAAGACACCCGCAAGCGGGTTCTCAACGAGTTGTCCGCAGAGATATCCTCAGTATTGTTGACGCCGTTTGCAGGCACGATCAGACTGAAGTCGCATGTCGTCTTTTCTGTGTCTGAGCCTTTCACGGCATTTCCTTTCTCTGCCCTTCTCTTCGATGGCAAACCATTGATTGTACATGCATCGGTATCACAAATCCCCAGTCTGACAGTTTTGTACTATGTCTCTCAGCGGCAGTCGGCGTCGCGATTATCGGAACCAACAGTAACAGTGTTTGCGAAGTCACCTGTCGAACCCTCGTCCGCAGAAACAAGAGCCGGAAATGAGGATGATCTGCACATGGCAGGTATCGAGGCAGTAAACATCGCCCGGATATTCTCCACCTGGCCAATTGAAGCGTCGCGCCTCTCACGAGAGAACTTTCGCGAATATATCAGGGGTATATCGTCCGTCCTACACATCGGAACTCATGGCAAGGTGGATTTCAAAAATCCTCTTATGTCGTCGATCTCGATAGGAGAGGACTTCCGGGTTCTGGATTTATCCGAGATCCAAAGCAAGGCAGATCTCATAGTCTTCGCGGCATGTTTGAGTGGACTCGGAAAAGCAACCATTGGCAGTGAGGTTTTGGCCTTCTCTCACGTCGTGCTTGGCACCGGATGTCAAGCCTTCATGGGTACACTGTGGGAAGTCAGCGACTTTGCATCCATGCTTATGATGACAATCTTCTATCGGAACCTCAAAGAGAAGAAGCATTTTTCACTGACGGAGGCATTGAGGGATGCTCAGACTGAGCTTCTGCACTTTGACAGTTGGAAGGCGAGCCAATTTGTGGATAATTTACTGGAATCATGGACCTCGGAAACGACTAACGATGGAGGTCCTCGTCCTGATGAGTTCGTGCCGGATGCAGAGTGGCTGCTTCAGATGTCGAAGATGATATTGGATCAACTGGACTGGACGAGTCCGTTTTACTGGGCACCATTCATGCTGATGGGCAGTGGCGGACATCGCCTGTCTCATCTGGAGGCTTAGTGACAGCGTTAGTTCTACTGTTGACATCTATCGTATCGTTGCTATAAGTGTGAGTGGGTAGGTTCAATGATACTTAGGATTTTGTAAGTTTAGTTGGCAGAGTATGGCATGTCAAAGTTTCATGAAAGCAGTTCCTGGCTCGTGGAGGAAAGATGAGAGTTGCCCCGGAGAACCGCTATGAGGCAGGGGCATACGTTTTTCTACTACAGAAAAAGAGACTATCGCAATGAACATAATGATTTACCGAGGCAGCCATAGCAAGAAAGGGTAAGATGGAGCTCATTCAACTTGCAAAGCATGCATTGTCTGACCATCCGGTGCATGTTTGTTCCAGACCGGTTCAGCAACTATGGTAATAAGCCAAGGTAGTCAACCAGATAACGCTTCGCTCTGAATATCTCAGAACCGCGCTCTCCAAACGCCGCCCAGATTATTCTCAATACTGAATCCCCTTCACCAATCTTCATAAGCTTCCTCAACCTTCGCAACCCGCTGAAATGTCCTCCCATCTTGTTCATCACGAGCTTCACTCTTCATCGCCCGCAGCAGCACCAGCAGCAGGCGCCTTATCCTCCTCCTTATCCTTGCCAGCCTTGGCGCTCTTAGCAGCCTTCTTGCGTTTCTTGCTAGGAGTCGCCGGTCCGGCTTCGGCGTCAGCTCGCTTCTGCTGGCCTTTCTGGAAGCTGACTCCACTTCCGCTCTTGCGGTATTTCTCCAAGTGTCTTTCGATCGCCTTGGGAGTGGGCTTGTCATCTCCGGCTGTGGATTTGAATTGATTAGCTTCCGAGATCGTGGTATGTCGGACATTCATGTAAAAGGCCCGGAGGATCCAGTAGTGACTTACGCCATGCCTGAGCGACTTTGTCCAGGTCGAGGGTGATGGTTTGGGTTTCGAAGATGAGCTTCCAGAGCTGGGAAGCAGAAGGAGAGTCACTGTTAGTATACACCAGAACTGGGAGGGAAGGAGAGATAGGAGGGGAAAGACTGTACAATCTGTTCGTTCTCGTCGGTCCAACGCATCTTGGCGGTTGGCCGAACTGGCGATTGTCTCGGGTGGAGATGCTGTGGAGTTGTGATCAAGTACGAAGAGCGTGTTCGATAATATGGGCTACGTAGAGTAGGAGCTTGTAGCTTGTTGAGGAATGACTGGGAGGAGGAGAGATGGGATCAGTGGGTGTCTCAAGGATAAGAGGAGAGAAATTAAGTAGACAAGAGTTTAGTGTGAATGCAGCTTACTGGTTCCACCATAGCAATGCATTCACTAAGGGTTGGAAGACAAAGTGCCGGGGGCGTAACACGAGTAGAGAGGACTCAGGCTATTTGCGCTGGCCTTCACACACAGTACCTGTCTCCTTGTGAAGCTGCTGAATTGTCTCTGATGAAGATTTGCTTTAGGGTTGCATATCCAAATCTTTCGTCGAGTTGATGACCACAAAAATAAGATTCGGGCACAACGTTCATGGCATCCTTTCTCTATACTAAGCTCACTACGGCTGTCTTCCTGGTATTTGTATATAGTTTCCATGACTAGGAGGAGATTATTATGAGATTGCCACAGATGAAGAGGGGTGCAGATCTATACAGTGAATGCACGTGACATGGTAGGAAGCCTGAGTGCCTGAGGTCGCCTGGCGATTAGCAATCCGGGCTGCCAGTCTCTTCCATCCATGCATTGTTGAAACACCTTTCTTTCTGCCTACTAACTTTAGTACTCACTATCTTTCTTTAATGTGATTTGGTTTATGACCGGAGTATTTCACTTCTTCCCTTCATTTACCTCTGGGCATCCTTGTGTCCTAATTTCTAGCAGCTTTGGGCCTCTCTTTTGGTGATCGGTTCTTAAATGTGAATTTCCTGGGTGGCGGAAGTAGTAGCTTGCACCTGCAATAGGTTCCTCGCACATAAATACTTCATACCGTCTTAATATTCTCATCACATAACTTTCACTCGATCATTTGCTTTCTTCCCAGAGTTA
The DNA here is from genome assembly GCF_003184765.1 of Aspergillus aculeatinus CBS 121060. NCBI lineage: Eukaryota > Fungi > Ascomycota > Eurotiomycetes > Eurotiales > Aspergillaceae > Aspergillus > Aspergillus aculeatinus. Next base: position 12,163 of record NW_020291514.1, read on the forward strand.
TCTCGGCTTAGCACTACAGTGCGAATACATTTCAGCTACCTGACCGTCAAGCACATTTGCCACTATGCACGAACTAGATCCGCTCATCTCTGAATACCGCCATGACAAGAGGCGTCCCCGGGCTGACGAAGCACTCCTCATGCTTCAGAAGGTAGCTTCCATAGTCAAGCCTATTATGCGCCGACGGCAATGGAAGGTCGGGTTACTGACCGAGTTGAATCCGCAAGATCGACATCTTCTTGGTCTTAATTACAACCATGGCCAAAAGATATGCTTACGACTTCGTCATGCTGGGGACGACCGTCAATTCCTACCCATGGATTCCATTGTAGATACTATGCTTCATGAGTAAGTGAGCCCCCTCTCTCACTGAATCTCCCATCGCAAAATCCAGTCACTAACTTATATTGCAGACTCTGTCATATTGTGCATGGACCACATAATCAGAAATTCCATGCCCTGTGGAACCAGCTCCGGGACGAGCACCTGGAGCTTACTATGAAGGGTTATACAGGCGAAGGCTTCCTCTCCAAGGGTCATCGCTTAGGAGGTCGTTACATGCCCGTGGAAGAAGCTCGTCGACGGGCCCGAGCCGCCGCCGAGCAAAGACGGTCTCTCTCCGCCGGGTCGGGACAGCGACTCGGCGGCGCATCCGTCGCACGTGGTACAGACATGCGCCAAGTCATTGCAGCTGCCGCACAGCGACGCAGCGAAGTGATGAAGGGCTGTGCCTCGGGCGCCGACAATAGCGCCGAGCTGGCAGAGGAGGCGTCCAGAAATGGCTTCCGAACCAAGGCAGAAGAGGACGATGCGAATGAGCGAGCGATCATGGAGGCGGTCATCGATCTCATTGAGCAGGAGGAGCGCGAGAAGTATGGACCTTCGTATATCCCTCCAAGTCAGGAGAATCCTGCCGGTCCTCGTTCTACACTATCCCCGCCTCCGACTGCAGATGGCAGCAGGCCGGGCGCATCGTCGCATCAGCAGAACCCGGAGAATCTGATATCAGACGATGGGTCGTACAACCAGCCGTGGTCGTGTCCGACCTGCACGCTCGAGAATCCTGCTGAGTTTCTTTGCTGTGATGCCTGCGCCTCGGAGCGGCCGCGGCCTTCGACGAACCGATCCGTATCTGAACCTATCATAACCAGTCCGGCCAATGCAACAGACAAGAGTGAGAGCAAGAGCAAGAGCAAGAGCAAGAAGCGGCCAATCGGCCAGTCCCCGTCGTCCCCTTCGCAAGGTACTTCCAAGAACAAGGGCCGTGTCAAAACACCCTCGTCCACGGAGCCAGAACAGGCGAATAAGCGGCGATTGGGGCGGACGTGTCGGGCTTGCGGCTCATTCATGGAGATTGAATGGGCGTTTTGCTCCAGCTGCGGAACAGCAAAGCAGGAGTCCTAATTTTGGCGATCCCTTCGGAGTTTCATCACTTAGCATAGGCGTTGGTGTCACAAATTTTGCTTCGAGAGAGATACCATAACTAATTATATTTTCCATCGAGACTCGGGAAAAGATAATTTCAACCTCTATAAATTTCCTACGAATGTCGAAAGAGAAGATCCATCTCATGACAAATGTTGCTCGTAACTGATCACCTCTTGACTGAGCTGAGTTACTGTCCTCCAAAAGCATGCGTAGCTCTCAACCTAACAACAAGGACAACCACAACCCTACTTCCCGGCTCTCGCGGTAATTGACAATGTTGGAGTTAGCACAGAATAATATTTCCATAAACCGAACCTTGAATTTGAACACATAAGTACTAAGCTATGTAGTCTGGTTGACTTGTTACCCAAATCAGTATAATAACTACTGTTATCCACCATCCAGCTGACTAACTAATGACTAAGCAAGCTTCCACCTCCCCACTCCCGGCCCAACCATTCCGCCGAGCAAACCCAGCGAATAATTTCTTCCTCCCAATAATTTTCCCATTTCCTCTTCCTTTCCAGCTTCCCCCACGCAACCACAAAAGCTGCACTGCAGCTGCAGCGTCTGACCATTTATGCTTTGGTCACAGAACACCACACAGCCAGCCCATTCTCCCACACGCACACAAAGCCTTACACAAACTAATCCAACTAATCAGGTATGCCATCCACCCCTCCACTCCCCATCCCCTACATCTCTTCGCACCCCAGAATCAAAACCAAGCAAATCTGCCCAAACCCCGAACCCCAAAACATGCCCGAGGATTGGGGGAAAGCTACAGAACAACCTAAATGATGAGAGCTTTGCAATCAAGAACCGGTATATTAGGAAGAGCCGGAAGAGGTATGACAGGAAGCCAACGTTGTTTCACTGTCGTCGATGCTTATAATGGTTCTGCTGAGTGGTTGTTTCTGCGGCTTTGCTTCTTCTCCTCGGTCATGGTTTGATGGTTCGTGTGGGTGAGCCCGGATTGGAGGGTTTCCTCGGGTTCTTGTTTTTTTTTTTTTTTTGCTTCGCTTGGATTGTTGGGGTTGTGCGCTTTTCCCTTCTGGTCTCGATTGGGTCTGGATTGTTGTACGCTTGATGCGTGCGTGATTGTTGTGTCTGTTGCAGTGCTGACCGACTTCTTAGAACAGGTTCTTTAATTGATGAAAACTGCTGGGCTGTAGAGTGCTGGGCTATATCATGATTAGTTAGATAAGGAAAAAGACAATATGTTCGCAATGCGTTTCTTTCCATGAATCTTGCTTAAATTGATCGTATCCAATTTACATGGAGTCTAAGTCGAACCTATCATAACCTTCCGGATATAGAACTTTTCATGCGTAACCAAAAAGAGAGGACCCATCAACAAGTCTGAAACGCCAAACACATGCACGTGTACAGATAGTAAAAACAAATCAACTTGAACAGAATGTGCTCAAGCAATGCTGATGAACTGCCGCTTCTTGCCCGTGCCAGTCATGCCCTCCTGTTCCTCGTAGGCGGCCTCGTCAATGTAATCCTTCGTGCTCGACTCTTGGATCTGCTGGCCAACGAACTGCAGCGCGGACATGTTGAAACCCATCTCGTCCTTCTGGCGGGCCAGCACCCGACGCAGACTGGCGCGGATGCCGTCGAGCATCGGCCGCATCATCTTGCTCGCGACAATCTGGCGATGGTGCGTCTTGAGAATGAAGAAGAGGACACGGCAGGTGAGAGGAACATTCCATTCACGACCGGCCCAGATGTTCAGGAACGTGAACAAAGCCGGGATTTTCGAGAAGGGCAGAACCAGCAGGGCATCCTGAAGAGCAGCAGCGGGGATCTTCTGGACAACGTTCAGCAAATGCCTTTCGGCAGAAACGTCTCCCAATGCCATGTACAAGGGATTGCGCTTCGGAGGAGCTGCGTTGGGCTGCTTCGCCTTGATAGCACGCCACTCGCGCACAACCTCCAGATCCTCCATTCCCAGATCCAGGGCTTCGATGATCTTCTCTCCGGCCATGAGCGTGGCAGACGTCTGCTTGCCAGCATCGACGGCTTCGGCCTTCTCTCCGTCTTCTCCATCCTCCTGCTCGAGGGAGGCCGTGAGGGAGTTGTCGTACATCTCTTCGAGCTCTTTCTCCCGCTCTTCTTCCAAGAAAAGTTGCTCGTCGGTCTGCTCCCAGGTGCGGATGCTCTTGTCATGACTGGCAGTGACAATGAACTCTCCGGAGTGACTGATAGCTAGCGCCCAGATCTCGCCGTGGTGCCCAGCCAGCTTCTGAATATGTTCAAATTTGTCACCGTCCCAGTACTTAATCAAACGATCCTTGCTAGCACTGAAGAAGTTGTGGCCATTCCCTTCTTTGTTGTTCGGAACGAAAGCAACGGCCATAACACTGTCTTCGTGTGCCAAGAATGACTTGTGACAATCACCGAAATCGAGACCCCAGACACGTGCCGTCTTATCAGCTGAGCATGTAACAATCAACTTGCTGTCCCACGAGATGTCCATGCTAAGGACCGGGAGTTTATGGCCGTAGAGGTTGAGGAACAGTTTAAGTGAATCGACGAAGAACACCTTGACGGTATTGTCCAAGAGGGCCACAGCAAGCAGCCGGGCATCAGGGGAAAAGCGAACGTTGAGAATGTCATCAGAGACCTTCAGAGTCCTTGTGTGCACCAGCTTGAGTCGCGGCGTGGTTCTCTTAGTTCCAGGAATATCTTCTTGAACAACCTGGAAGCTCCAGAATTTGGCAGACTTGTCGGCACTGCCACTGACTAGGGACTTGCCATCCGGGTGAACCTGCAGCGACCATACCGGTCCGTCGTGGGCCTTTATCGTATCGAGAAGAGTCGAGGAGGCGATATCGAAGACCTCGAGCTGACCGTCTTTATTTCCGACAACAACAATCTTATCTCCGGGGAGAAAGGCCGAGCAGAGAGCATATCCACATTCAAGAGTACGCAAACAGCTTTGGGTGCGGACGTTCCAAATCTTAAGGCTGCCGTTGGACGCAGACGCTAGCATTCGATCATCAGAGCTCAATGCCACGGATCTGATATCGGTGCGGTGACCAGGAATATCGACTGCCAAGTTCCGAGTATACTCCGACTCGTCCTCGTCTTTGTTCTTCTTGTTGGCGGTCACGACGCTGTAGGCCTCAATCTGATTGTTCGTGGTAGCGGCCAACAGGTGTAGCTTGCCGCTAGATTTAGCCCTGATCCAGTCGAAGGACCGAACCTTGCCCCCGGTTCGAACAATAGTATGGGGTACGAAGACCTCAGAAACCGGTGCAGACGCGGCGTCGTCGTCCGGCGTTTTATTGTCAGTCTCGGCGACGGCTCCTTCCTTGTCTGCAGCACGCTGCGCATCCTTCTCCTTTCTTCTCTTGCGCTTCCTTGCCAGGCTCTTCTGCACTTCGACCTGCGAGCGAATCCGCCAAATCTCAACTGCCTTCTCCGAACCGTGGATGCCGATGTAGTCCGACCGGGGGTGGAAGCTGATTCCGATCGTGCGATCTTTGCCGGTGCGGTAGAGTGTTCCTCTGTCCGTCAGAATCTTCTGACCTTCAGATCCGACTTTCTCCTTGGAAATTTCGATCATAGCACTCTCATCGATAGACCAAACCTTGAGTTCTCCGTCATTACCAGCGGTGATGCAACCACTCTCGTCAGGAGAAAGCCCCAAACTCCAGCATTCACCATTCGATTGAGCCACATGGGTCTCAATACAGTGCTGCGAAGCCAAATCCCAGACTTTGATGAGCGCATCCTTTCCCGTCGACAGCAAAAATCCCGCATGATCGCTGAGGCCGGCAGCATTGAGCAATTCGGTGGATGGTGTAAGGAAATTCAAGGAGGTGACTTGGTCGGTATGCCCACGCATCTTGAAAAGTCCAACTTCTGCAATCAAGTCCCACAGGATGATGTCCGTGTCTTTCGAACCACTCGCCAGACGGACTCCGGCGTTATCGAAGGCGAGTTGGGTAATGGCGGACTTGTGGCCATTGAAAGAGATGATGACGGATTCGGTCCGCGAATCCCAGAGGCGGATGCTTCCATCTTCATAACTGAGACGTACGAAGTAAGTACAAGTATTAAAATAGGGTCATCGGTCATCCAAGAATCAGGATGGAGACTTACCCCACCGCAAAAATATCCTCGTCCGTCTTGCTATGCGTGATCACTGTAACCTGTGCTTTACAGGCCGAGTCTCGCCATCTACCTAGCAATTCTCCCTTCTTGACATCCCAGCAAAGGACTTCTTCACTTGCGCCCACAATGGCTCTCCCGGAGCCAGTCCGACGCGCAGTACCCAGGCTATCCTCATCGCGGGCCCAGATCGCATTGGACGAGCCGGATGCGATGAGCCCGAAAGTCTTCGAATGCTCGAACTTTCTGTCCAGGTCAGCAGTCAGATTATGCTCTATGAATATGGCATAGTCGGAGAGCGTGAGACTCACAAATATGACTTCACCATCGTTGGGTGCGTGCCTCTGGAAAATTTTTGGAGCTCGGAGAATGAATGCTATCGATAGGCGCAAATGGCGGCCGCAACTACGGAGAGCGACAGCGACCACTCGGAGCCTCCCCACCGCCTGCCGTTCCCCGAGCATCATCAACGTAATTACCCCCTCGTGGCAGTGAACCATTGTTGATAAGTCCAGATCACCAAGGCATTCCAGGGAGAACATCGGGCGCTTTTCGATTCATATCAGCCTCTTTTGAGTGTGCTTGTCACCATGCTTCTGCTAGACTACCACAACGTGCTTATCCACTCCCTCTTGACGGAGCGGTTCTCTGGGTACACCCCCCATTTCCCCCGCCCCCTCCGACATACACCAGGCTCCCAGCTAACAGGTCGCCTGATGCTCACTACAGATCCACCCCAGTTTCAATTGACCAGATCGTCTCCGACTTCGACGGCGTCACCTTCCATCTGTCTACTCCTGAATCCAAGACCAAAATACTCATCTCCATCCAAGTCAAGTGCTTCCGAGAGCTCGTTCAATATGGTGCCCAACAAGTGCTGGAAAGGGAGTATGGCCCCTATATCGTCGACCCGGAGCCTGGCTACGACTTCTCCGTCTTGATCGACTTGGAGAACCTTCCTGCTGAGCAGGAAGCAAAGAATGACCTTATCATGCGATTGGCGTTGATGAAGCGGAACGCGATGGCCGCCCCTTTCGAAAGAGCATTCGACGAATTCGCAAAGCTGTCGGAGGAGGCTTCGAGGTACACCACAGAATCGGCTCCTCAGGGAGTCAAGGAAGGAGGAGAAGTAATGGCTATCCATTACCGTGAAGAGGAGGCGATTTACATCAAGGCCAGCCATGATCGAGTCACAGTCATCTTCAGCACCGTCTTCCGGGAGGAAACGGATCGCATTTTCGGCAAAGTCTTCTTGCAGGAGTTCGTTGATGCCAGACGTCGTGTGTTGACGCTGCAGAACGCTCCTCAAGTGCTTTTCCGCAACGATCCACCTCTCGAGTTGGCTGGGGTGCCCGGTCTGCAGAACGTCAACGACGGCACACTGAGCTACGTCACATTTGGTAAGTTGCGCACCCAGCATTCCTTTCTCTTTGTCTTGCAACATCCACTGATTGAGAATAGTTCTTTTCCCTCGCCATTTGACACCTCAAAGACGCTATGAAAACATTTCCCATATCCAGATCTTCCGTGACTACTTCCACTACCACATCAAAGCCTCCAAGGTAGCTCTTGCTCTTGCTTCCGGACCAATAAACCAGGCGCTAACACATCAGAAAGGCATACATCCACACTCGGATGCGCAAGAGGACTGCAGACTTCCTCCAAGGTAAGCCTCGATGTCGGTCGGGTTTCGACTGGGTTCATGTCACTAATTCCTGGCAGTACTCAACCGGGCGAGACCCGAGAACGAAGAGCGGGAGAGGAAGACAGCCAGTGGCCGTACTTTCCGGGTCCAGGGGTAGGATAGCGGGCTTCTTGTTCTCTCTGTATAGAATATTGCAATTCGGCGGAGGGGTAGTGCTGGAGACAATGCATACATGCATAGGCCGAAGTTGTTTGCTTCTCAATTGTATAGCTTTACTCGTATCACATGCTTATTTTCTTTCTCTTCCTTGCCTTTATTTGTCTTTGTTTGAGCTCTACTGTTGACAGGCGCATGGGCCTAGAAGTAGTCTCATTGGGAATCGATCAGCAACAGTGCAGAGTACCCTTGCTTCTGGGCGTGCGTAAGATGAACCGTGACAAGCACAGGGGTGGGTGGGGAAGTGCTGACAGCAATACAGTAATGCCAGAATGATCAAAGAACTACCTGTCACCTGCAGTGCTAAGGGACATGTCCCCCTCACTGGGCTCAACTAATGTTGAGTCTAGGGCGAATTCTACCCTTTTTTGCCTCATTTGACCATTCTTACCTATTCCCTGCCATATTGTCCATTCAGCCAAGTACTCCTTGCCCTTGATTTCTCCTCTTGAAGGCTGGTTAATAGCATCTGGTTCTGCGATGAAAACATATAGTGTGAGAAAATGTGACCAGCAACTAATAAATTGGCCGAACCGACCCGAGTATAGGGCGGGAAGCAGTATTGTAACCTCGACCTTCCAACGCTTCCCGCCACAAGCAGCCCGAATTTACCGGCACGCGCCTAAAAGGAGCACAACTGCGCTATCGCTGCGTCGTTGCATTGTTGAACTACTACCGATGGACTTAAGGCTGGGCTTACTGGGCTAGTCCCTCCATTCAGAAGGCGTTGCGGTTAACGGCCAATCGCTCGAGGCTCAGAATTGGGTCACCTGCTGCCTGTCACATCGAGTTACAGTATTACCGGGAATGTCTCCTTTATTGTCCTCCCAGACATCCATCCGTTATGTGCGCTCGCTACGTGACGCTCAAACGGGACCACAGGACAAGCTCTTACTAGGAGGTACTCATTGAATCAGCTACCAACCTTTCACCACACCCTGCTATTGGAGGATCTCGGTCATGTGTGGGAATCAATGGAACGAAGTCAGTGCTTTTCACCCGAGGAGGGGCCCGCAACTGCTCGCGGCAGATCTACAAGTAACCACAGTACGTACTGTACGTACTGTACGTGCGATGCCCTGTAGTCGCTAGCTCAGCCCATTGCGACTGGCGCTGCATCCCTACAGCATCACCGCAATAGTACTACCCTCTTATTATAATCATCCCGACCTTCGGGGTACCGGCTGCATTGGCGTCCTTTGGTGTGCACTGTGCACCTAGACCTAGGAAAATAGGGTTACTGCTGATAGTGATTCATGCAGGTCGTGAGGCTCAGGTGTCACACTCAGATAGCCCACAATGAGCGCGCCCATGCTCAGCATGCAGCTGTGCTACCCGATCGCATCTTCCATTTGAATGGATTCCCGTACTTCGCGGCTTTGTCTAGCCAGCGAATCACCCAGCAGCCGGTCTGCAAGGATAAGAAAAACGAAAAGAAAAAAAGGGGGGAAAGAGTTCAACGGGAAATTCGAGATTGGCCCCGTTAGAATGAATATGAAAGTCCAATTCCACCTTGTTTCGCTACTTGAGAAGGCAACCTATTCTAGGCTTGATTGCAGTTAGCCTTGACCTTTTAGTGTCAATGGCGACTGACTCGCCGTTGTTGTTGGCTTTCTCCGGGTTACCCACCGGGACTAAAGAAGTCGTCCTTTAGACTAGCCTCCACAAAGGGCCTCCATCGCTTCAGTTGTTCCGGACCGGTTCATGCCAAGGGTTGAGCCTTTCCATAAGCTCAATATGCATTGTCCCAATGAGGATGCGATGAGGCCATTGGATCTAGATGGTGCAGCCAGAAAAAGTCCCCACCTGCATGGAATGATTTCCCCGTGATTTACGGGACATCCTCACTCCTCGTGGGTGTCTCATCCTTGCGTTCTCTCTCGTCCCCCGTTTCTTTTCTTGCGTTCTTCGTTCTCTCACATCATGCACATAGTGGTATAATAGCTCCGATCATTCTTCATATTGAACAGACGCCCCTCCACAACCCTTGTTGTTTCGGAACCGGAGCTGATGCGGGTATAAACAAACTTGCGACACTGATAATTCAGCTACGATTCGACAGGTAAGAGCGCGCCATTCTCGGCTCCGGCGAACGACTCAGCTGATCTTAGCTGTCTTAATCACATAAGGTCCCAGTCATGCTGGATGGCGAATGTTAGTGTGCAAACGAGGCGTGTCGGGGACCATCGCTTATAAACTAATTGGCAGACTCCCTTGCGATTTTGAAACCGTTTCCACGGCAGGCTGAGACATCCGGCAGAACCCCATGATGTCTGATAAAATAAGCTCTTTACCGTTGGAAATTATCCTTCACATTCTCTCTTACCTGCCTCTTAAATCATTGCTCGCCTTTGGAGAGACATGCCGCAGCAACTTTGAGTCGCATACTCTGTGCCTCAGTGATCTACGATTAGGTGTCTTTGAAAAGCGCTCTCATTCGGCTATCTCCCTACTACGAGCTGGATGGTTGACACCAGAACAGATGCTGGAGGGCTCAGCTGATAATGTCCGGGGCGACAGCTATAGAATATCAATCGTTCAGTCAGCGGCAAATCACGGGGCCTCGCCGTTGACCTACAAGCCCGCAGTGAAAGTCAAGGACCTCAAAAGACGAATACATCTGACGCAAGAGACATCCCGGACCCATGAGCATACAGTCCCTGAACAAAACAGAATCCTGGCGCAGGTGGTCAATCGTTACGGACGCGGGCTCCGGAAACTCGAGTTCATGGCATATAATCTCGACGTCACGGGCGCGACGGCTCTGGCTGTCAATAGCCGACATGTTCTCAACCACCTTGCGCTGCGGTTTGAACATCCACATATTCGTGATGGTTCCATGCGACCAAGTGCTTGGTTGAGTCCCGCACCGGGGAGTACTGCGTGGAACTCTCTGATCGGGATCGGACAGCCCACGCATTATGGGCCCCGCGGATTGCAGAGTCTAGTCATGGAGCGAGCTGGTATCACTCCCTGGCAGCTAATGATGTTGGTCAAAAGAAACCCGAATCTGAGAGTACTCAAGTTGAGGACGTGTCGTGGAGTTCAGTCTGAATTCCTGGATTGGCTGGGTGGCATCGAGGGAGAACTCGACGACTCGAACAAGGACGATGACAGTCCAGCTCCTGGAGCAAAGTTGGAAGTACTATGGCTGGAAAATTGCCATGATATACTCCTCTATCATGTTGAAAACTATCCTTGCCTACCCGACGAGGCTTGTGACCTGGGGCTTGAGTGGGTGAGAGGTTTGAACAGCTTAAAGGTAAGCATACATATTTGATTGTGTTAATCGACCTTAGGCTCCCTGGGTGGTCTTCCATGAGATGCAAGCTAACTACTTTTCTCCTCAATATGAAGTCTCTCTCGTTTAGCGAAAGTGGGAATCTGCCGCCCGACTTCATTAGGCGAGCAAATGAAACTTTATGGAGAATCCCAGAGGTTATTCTACCATACACGTCGAATGGGGACAAGGCCCTCATCGAAGTTGATCCACTGCCTTCATAGTTTGATATCATCATTTGTCCTTGTCAAAATGTACTGGCGCAGCGCATGGGTGGCGAAATGTCCTTGTATCTCTTGCTGGTTGTAGGCATAGGAGGCTAGCAAGTTTATGTTCTGTATTAGAATCCTCTCACTAATGTTAGAGCTTCTCTCACCTTGCATCTCCAACTAGAGCAAATAAGCTGTAAGCACTTGAGTGCTAGGCTATTGGTACTTATGCATATAGATCGATGGTGGTCTAAATGTGATGAAGTAGCAAGCACACCTGAGCTGTTCGCCTGTACCTTCTCTGTTCCATCGCTCACACGCGATGTCAACACAACGTCTGGTACTTAGCTAGCTTCTACCACTTTCATCCCCGTATGCTCACTTTCACTTCGCCTTACCTCATCCCTGTACTGTGACAGCGGGTTTGGGTCTCTTTCACCTGGCTTTCGCTTTCTTTTCTCATCACTTGCACTGTTTCTCAGTCACATCGCGTCCATCCATCATTTGTTTCCCTTTCACATCGATCACTCAAGTGACTCTTGAACCAACCACTCAAGTGAACATCAAGTCACATCGATCTCTTATCTCTTCAAATGAAGGGCGCCCACAGAGCCGCTTCGCAACTATGGGCATCGACCAGGCGCAAACTATTCCCGCGTGGTGATGATGATGAATCTCACTTTCTGAAACTCGATCCTCACTGTCATACCTATCAGGAATCCGTTGATTCGACCCTGTTCGGCGACCAGCAGGATGGCTTCTATAAGTACTCTCGGGATTTGCTACAGACAAGCGGGGAGGAAAACTACAGAAGATTGGCGGAAGAGATGGGGTTGCGCTCGTCGGGCAGTACTGCGGTATCCTACGCATCAGCTGTAAGTTGTACCGAGGTGATTGCGCGTCCTCGTTCTCTAGAATTATCCCCTGCTTTGAGCCCGTGGGTTGACCTAGACTCGCAGCAAATGGTTCCGATCGAACGTCCCGCCCTTCCCTACGCAATTGGGTCTCCTGACTGGAGTCTGGTCAATGGCTTGGTTAGATACATGGATCCATCTGGTAATGAGGATCTTACAGACTGGATCGAAAGTGTGATGAAGGTCTACAAGAAAGTCTACGCCATTGCCAAATTTGTCGTCGTAGTGTTCTACTTCTACAACGTTGACGTGCGTGAAGGACACTCTGACGTCTCAATTCCTTTGGGGATGAACATGGCTAACACGTGCAGTTTCGGTGGCAGTTGGACGATAATGAAGGCCTGTTAGCACATATCCGGAAGGCAGAGGAGCTCGCGACGTCCAACAGTATCAAAGATCTGGTCAGAGCTGTGGAGACTCTGTATTACTCCTTGTACGCCAAGCTGATCATGGAAATCGCGAACGCCGAGCTATGCTCTTACTTTCACCTTGGGATCCCCCGCGTCACGACCAAGGATGATTTTATGCTTCCCGAGCAGCATAGCACAATGAAGATGTTGCTGGTCTGTAAGGAATCCCTAGACAGTCCATCCGTGTGCCTGATTTTCAGCAAGGACATCTTGCGTCAACACCAAGCTGGGCTTGTCCGTCGAGCGGTGAATACGCTGAGGGCGACTGGGTTCTCGCTTGATGACCTCGTCGGATACCGTCGGTCCACCCTGGCCTTGCTGGCAAATCCAGAATCGGAGTTCCGCCAGAAATGGGACGGCCCGGGCCTCACATATCAGATGCCCCCTAGAGAGGTTCTCATTGTTGGGTCAGAGAAGTATCTGTCATTCGCCCCTAGGGACGCAATTCGCACCAAGGTCCCGCAACTACGCCTGCGTTTCGTGGAAGAAAAATCGGTAGACTCAGCGGCGTGGGAACGTGAGACTATCCTCGGGCACCGTCAGGCAGTACTAGCCATACTGGAAAGCAGAGTTATCGGTGAAATTCGACGTACGGATGAGCGACGTGGTCTGATCGATTATGCTCGCGAGAGAAGATGTACCTGTAGATCACCCTGCAGCTGTGCGATGGCCTGTACCATGAACCCCGAGCGTGTTTGTCCTTGTGCCGGATGGAACTTGACCGTCATGACATTAGAGAATCGCCGGAACTTTCCACACTTGAAGCTCGGTTCGCGGTGTAACATCCTCGCCAGGAGCATCTTCGAGGCAGTATCGACCATCCGGGACGATAAAGACCTCTGCTATCTCGCAGTTGAGATGAAAGGTGCACTGACCACCATCGCAAACGAGATCGACAAGCTGCGGGCGGCCAATGGCTGCTAAAGAACCTAACCTGAGCAAGTGCTCGATTCTGAGAATCTGTTTCTTCCTTCGTTTGTTTTTGTTTTGTGCGTTCTGCACGGTCACGATTGATGATTTATGACGTGATGATTTAATGAGTGGAGGAGCAGCCCATGTGCACAACAGGAAAAATGCAAAGCAGACATGGGGAAATAATGTTATGCAGAAAACTCGATATCATCAGCCTGAAGCGTCTGTACGTATGTGCTCAATTCAGATACATATTCAGACTACTAGGTAGTGGGGTGATATTGGATGATCCCCAGATCATTGATGTTGATCATCACTTTATCTACTTGGGATTTTCCATTTTCGACCAAGTCAATAATGCCTGAGGCTTCAGACAGCAAGTACAGTAGTCAGGTGGTGGTGGGGCGGCTGAGTCAAGCGGATTGACTGGTGAATTATTGACTGACTATGACTCTGATCAAGGGTGAGTAAGTCAAGTCAAGTCAAGTGGGAAATTCGGAAATTCTGGAACCGCCCCGACCCTGCCCTGCGGTGTCTCCTTTCAGACAGACTGTCCGAGAGAAAACTGGAAAGAAGAAACAAAAATAAAAAATTTTCCTCTGTCGGTCTTCTCTAGTTGTTGTAGAGAGACGACGACAGTAACACCTATCAAAGACTCCCTCTAATCATTAGCGGGCATGGTGCCCAAGTCGCTTGCTAGCTCGATTGTGTGCTCCTCTTCCTCCTCCTCTTCCTCCTCCTCCATCATCATCCCCTCATCTCCCTCGTCAGCCTTTAGACGCAGCCCACTGTGGAGCGCGCACTGCAGGGTCTCCCCAACATCCGCAGTGCCGGTGCGGCGATATCGAGCCGTTTGGCCATCCTACGGCATCACCACGCCGGTTCCAGATCTTAACCCACATTTCCCCATCTCGCAATCTCCGTATTGCTTCCAGACGGGCTATGCCCTTTGCGCCAAACGCGCGCCGCGGCCGTTCCCCCCACCGTTCCTCTCTCCCCCGTCATCTTCCTTTTCCGACCCCCTGACCACCCACTACCTCAGTCAGGATAAGAGATTATCCGTTCGGGGTGATCTAGTCCGGGGCTTGAACAATGGGGACGATGCCGTTCTAGTCGCCGACAATTATCTGGCTGTTAATGATGGGGTAGGAGCGTGGGCAACCAAGCCCCAGGGCCATGCAGCGTAGGTGTTTTTCTTTTTCTTTTTTTCTTTTTTGGTTATCTCCGAACCTTGTTCCCCAAATTGTCAATCCCACCCCCCATTTCCCCTTGGACCCTGTAGACTACCTACATCAAGGGTTTAGAGAGGAAGCTTGTTGTCTTCTTGTTCCATCCAAGCTCATTGCTGACCACGTTCTCTTTTGCTTGATCTCCATACAGTCTCTGGGCCAGACTGCTCCTTCACTTCTGGGCGCTGGAGGTTGAGCGCGTTTCCAACACGAGTACGCAACTCGACCCCATCGGCTACCTGCAACGGGCCTACGAGGAAACCATCCAAGCGACCAGCTCCCCGGGCCAATGGCTGGGCACGACCACTTCAGTCACCGCCCTGTTACATTGCACGCGCGATCATGCAGGGAACACGAACCCGCTGCTGTATGTGACCTGTCTCGGCGACTGTAAGATCTATGTCATCCGGCCCCGCGATAAAACGATGCTCTTCCGCACCCAGGAGCAATGGCACTGGTTTGACTGTCCGATGCAGCTGGGCACGAACAGCGTCGACACGCCGAAGAAGGACGCGGTGCTCAGCAAGATCGACGTGCAGGAGGGCGACATCGTGCTCGCGGTCTCGGATGGCGTCGTGGACAATCTCTGGGAGCATGAGATCCTGACGGTCGTTCTTGAGAGCCTCGACAAGTGGCACCAAGGGCGCTATGACAACAAGGAAATCGAGTGGGCGCCGCCGGAGGTGCTGGCCCACGAGCAGATGGTCTATGTCGCTAGGGAATTGCTGCGGGCTACGTTGGAGATTGCGCAGGATCCCTTCGCGGAGAGTCCATATATGGAGAAGGCAATCGACGAGGGTCTGGCCATTCAAGGTGGTAAGTGTGCTTAGCTTTTCCCGGTCTCGCTGTCTCGGTGCAGAAAGGGATGCTGACCCGCGGTGCAGGGAAAATGGACGATATCAGCGTCGTGGTTGGTGCGTGCAGGAGGAGAGAGCATTGAGTCTGATTTCAAGCATTGATATAACTTGCATACAAGGATCCACCTGAATGTCGACTACGACATGCGTGGCTAATATCTCGGGTCTCATACTGTGTTGTCGTGCGTGACTACGCCGCCTGGGCAGTCGGCGTACTGTCGACAGGGCAGAACGGCGCTCAGCTGCGTCACGGCAGCCCTTGGCGTTCAGTGGGTGTGTGTAGATGGTCGAATGGCGAAGGTATGGTGTATATATTGCATGGCGATGGGCATTGATACCACTTGTGTTTTATTTTGAAGGGGATGTGGAGTAGTCGTCGCTGTCTGCCAACTTAGGCATTTTGCTTACAGATTTGATTGCTAGACCATACAACTTCTAATCTATGTTTTCATCTCATACTTTGGCCGGCAAGATTGTAGATGCAGGAACAGCCTGTAGTCTGCGGAAACGACTCCAAACAAAACCCTGGCTCTTACCTAGGATATGCCACCTTCACACTGAATGAAGGAAAACAAATGTAGTGGATAAGTGCAGAGTTCAAGAACTGAACCTTTATGTTGAGATGTCCAGTCTCTATCTAAACGAGTACCTGACTGCGGCTAGTAAGCGAAGCACAGACCGCACCCCCCTAGCACTCTCCGCCCGGCAGAATCACCGGCAGAAAAAAAGTTTCAGACATCATCGAAGCAAGCCGAAACATCGTCGTCTTTTGAACTGAATCGATCCCACCTTATCCGGCCAATTCACCACCATCACGATGAGGGCCAAACGCTCCAAGAAGTACCGGAAGCTGATGCACCAGTATGAGCTCACATTCGGATTCCGTGAACCGTACCAAGTTCTGGGTAAGTTGCAACGATTCACCCCGAGGGACGCTGATAAGATCGGCTCCGCCCATTGAAAGAACCCGACATCTAACAAATTGTTTTTGGCTCAGTGGATTCGAATTTCCTGCGCGCAGTGCACAGTTTCAAGATGGAGTTGATCCCGGCGCTGGAGCGCACCGTGCAAGGGAAGGTGAAGCCGCGTAAGTTCTTAGCCTGAAGCCCCCCCCCCTCCGAATGAAACCCAAATAACACATGATGTATGTGGTTGCATGATTGATTCTGTTTTACTGATTTACCGCCCCTCATCATCAAAGTCCTCACGAAATGCTCCCTCGCCGCTATCATGGCCAACCAACCCCTCCACCCCCGCACCAACAACCCGATGCGTCCCCATTTCCTGCCCCCGCCGACGGAAGTGCCCCTCCGGCACTGCTCGCACAACGAGGACTCGACCCCGATCGACGAGGTCGAGTGTCTCCTGTCGCTGCTGTCGCCGACCACGGCGGTGAAGAAGAACAAGGAGCACTACATTCTCGCGACGGCGGACGCGCCGGCCGCGGCGGAGAAGGAGAAGGAGCGGGCGGCGATCGCGGCGGGCAAGAAGCGCAAGCGCGGCACGGACCGCGAGGCCGAGACCGCGATCCAGAAGTCCCGGGAGCTGCGCCAGGGCGCGCGCGCCATCCCCGGCGTGCCGATCGTGTATGTCAAGCGCTCGGTCATGGTTCTGGAGCCCATGAGCGGCCCCTCGGAGGATATCCGCGACGGCGTCGAGCAAGGGAAGTTCCGGGCGGGATTGACTGAGGAGGCGCGGAAGAAGGCCGAGGCTAAGGCGGCGGCGGCGGCCTCGGGAGATACCAAGAACAGCAGTAGCAGCAGCAAGAAGCCGGGGATGAAGAAAGCCAAGGGGCCCAATCCGTTGAGTATGAAGAAGCCGAAGAAACGGACTGCCGAGGGTGGTGCGACGGCGGCGGCGCCGCCTCGGCCCAAGCGGAAGGACGCTGACGCTGATGGGGCCGAGGGGGGCGTTGCGGCGGAGGAAGGAGTCGATGGTGATGCTGCTGCGCCCAAGGCGAAGCGCAGACGTCGTCATCACAACAAGGGTGCTAAACAGGAGGATGGCAATGAAGCTGGCGAGTCCGTTGCTGCGGCTCCGGCTGCGGGCGATGCCATGGAGGAATAATCTGCTTTTTTTTAACCCGGGTTGCGCTTTTCTTCTTGGTTTTTCTGTTGCTATTTCTAAGTATGGCGTTCGGCTGGGATGGAAGAGAAAAAAACGTGTCCATATATGTATGAGCAGTGAGCTGTATATCCAATCTTTCATATCTTCATATTGGAAGATAAAGATGCCTTTCGAGATATCTTGCCAACCCGGAATCGAGAGACGTTAGCTCTCAGTAACCACAAAACAACATATGGGAAAAAAAAAAAGTAGAACAAAAATGGTAATCCTCCTTCCCCAACGCCAATCCCAGATGCAATGTGTGTGTGAGTGTGTGTGTGTGAGTGAGTAGAGTACAGTACAGATTCCTACACGCCAACCATGAAAAATCGCCAGCCAGCACAATATAAAACAAGATCATGCCATACTTTTCAATCTCATCTCCCCGAGAGCTTTTATTTCCCCTCAGCAGCAGCAGCAGCAGGAACCCCCTCAAACACCTTCTCGTCCGCCCAGATCTTCTCAATCCGTCGACGGTTCTCGCGCGCCTGATCGCGGTTCTGCTTTGCGCGCGCATAGCGTTGCTCCGAGAGGCACTTGTTGACCTCGCGCTTGATGTCGTTGCAGTTGCCCAGCGCCTTGTGCAGGAACCCTTGAGCGTGGCATTCGTCCAATGCGGTCATGATTTCCTCGCAGTCTGTTTGTGTTCACGTACGTTAGGGCTTGGAGGCTTGAGAAATGGGGGGGGGGGGGGTGTTCATTGTTTGCGGCGGGGAGTGTTGGGGGAACCATACTGATGTTGTAGGGGGTGTGAAGGTGGGAATGCATTTTGTTGGTATTGTTCTTCGGCGAACTTTACTGCTGGGTAATTGATCGTAGTTGGAAGTAGGACTTGAGCACCTGACAATTGCGCAACGATTCTTTAGTTACTCGTACTTAAGTTGCAGCCACTCCGACTTCCAGCGGGAGCCGGCCGGGATTTGATAGCCAGGCGGTGAATATGGGACATTGGGGAGGGAGGGGGATTCTGCCGGGCGGGGGAATCAAGCAGAGAGAAAAAAAAAAAAACTTGGATTGGGAAGTTGGTTCATCGCATTTGTTTTTTTTCCCTAGATTGTCTTTCCAGGTGATTTACTTCGTTTCTTGTTTTACTTCATATATAGACCTCCGTCAAGAGGCAGAGTTGCAGGTTCGTCTTGCTGGTTTTGACCCTAGACAAGGACTTGAAGGTTTTCGCAAGAAGTTTTCGCCTGTGTTGGGGGGTTACGCGCGGAGAATTTCTTATCGATTTCTGCCGCTACTCTTTTTTTTTCTCGTTCTCTTTCACTATCGCTATTTTTTTTACCACTTTTGTTCCAAACGACAAAAGAAGGTGACGGCTCACATTCAATATGTCGTCTATGATCACCACGGCGGCGTGGGTGCGACAAGGTGTCGCAGCCCAGTTCCCTACGAAATATGAAATCAACGAGGAGGAAATGGATCGCATATCGAAGCTGGCGAAGATGCAGCTCGAAGAAGCGCAGGGTGACCTGAAGGCTGCGCAGGAGGATGAGGCCATGGAGGAGGATCAGAAGGATGGCGGCGACGATGCTATGGAGGACGATGAGAAGCCCGCGGCTGATGCGGAGAAGAAAACTGCTACCGAGTAAGTCGATATTAGATCCTCCGTCGTTTGTTTGTATTATGGAGATTGCGGCCGAGAGAGAGAAGATCTAATGTTTCGGGTTCATTGCAGTGATGACGACCTGAAAGAGTACGATCTCGACCACTACGACAGCGACGAGGTCGATGAGGATGGCGAGAAGTTCACCATGTTCGGCAATGTCAAGTCGCTGGCGTATCACCAACCGAACGAGGAGGACCCGTACCTGGTTATGCCGCCGGAGGAGGAGGATGAGGAAAGAGAGGAGTTGCAGATCATGCCGAAGGATAACCTGATTCTGGCTGGTAAGGTGGAGGATGAGGTCGCCCATCTCGAGGTCTACGTCTACGAGGACGCCGCCGACAATCTCTACGTACACCACGACATCATGCTGCCTGCCATTCCTCTGGCCGTGGAGTGGCTGGATATCCCCGTTGGCAAGGCCGCTGAGGGCCGAACCACGGGAAACTTCGTCGCAGTTGGAACGATGGAGCCGGACATCGAGATCTGGGATCTCGACATCGTCGACTGCATGTATCCCAACGCCATCCTCGGCCAGGGTGGTGCCGATGCGGAGGGCAAGAAGTCGAAGAAGAAGAAACCCAAGGCCAACGACGAGTACCACATTGACGCCGTGCTGGCATTGGCTGCCAACCGGCAGCACCGCAACCTGCTGGCCTCCGGCTCGGCGGACCGGACAGTCAAGTTGTGGGACCTGCAGACCACCAAGTGCGCCAAGTCCTACTCTCACCACACCGACAAAGTCTGCTCGTTGAACTGGCACCCCACCGAATCTACGATCCTGTTGACTGGTAGTTACGATCGGACCGTGGTGGCCGCGGACATGCGCGCGCCCGACTCCAAGGCTCGCTGGGGCGTGGATACGGATGTCGAGAACGTGCGTTGGGACCCTCATGACCCCAACTACTTCTACGTGACGACCGATGGCGGTATGGTATACCGCTACGACGTGCGCAACATCCCCGCGACCCCCAAGGAGTCGAAGCCCGTGTGGTCGCTGCAGGCGCACGACTCCTCCGTGTCGGCCTTCGATGTCAACCCAGCTATCCCCGGCTTTCTGGTCACGGGATCGACGGACAAGCAGGTGAAGCTCTGGAATGTTGAGAACAACAAGCCCAGCATGGTCGTCTCGCGCAAGTTGGAGGTGGGCAAGGTCTTCTCGACGAGCTTTGCACCGGATGCCGACGTGAGCTTCCGCCTGGCCGTGGCCGGCAGCAAGGGCGTGGTCCAGATTTGGGATACCTCCACCAACGGGGCGGTGCGTCGCGCATTCGTGTCGCGCATGCCGTCTCTGGAAGGCGAGGTCAAGGAGCGCATGGTGGGCATGCAGCCCGATCAGGATGAGTCGGACGATGATGCTGGACAGGAGGTTGGCGGTGGGCACGGCGGCGATGGCTGGGAGTCGATGGATGAGGATTAAGGCCAAGCGAAAGCACGTGATGACGACAATCGAGACAATTTCGAACCCCCAAAATTTACGAAGATATCTAGATAGTTTTGTTGTGCTTCTTTTGTTGTCTTTTTCTTTTCTTAGTCCTTATTGACCTGCAATGAAAACGTCACGATACCCATTCAGAGGATGAAACTGGAATCGATGATAAATACTACTCGTAGGTAACTTAAGCGCGGACGGGGGATCGCCCGGCCTGGCAATGATCGGCCGTTTGGTTTACCGAGAACAGACATTGCCTGATGCCTCAGGTTGAGTGCAATACCAATCACATGGTGTGTCTGGCCTGGCTCATCCTCGGATTCCATTCAGCAAAGTTTGACAAAGTCCTACGTACGGAGTACCGGACCTGTGTCTTGCACTCGGTGGTACGGAGTACATTACATGAGGTACTGTAGTTACGGAAAGGTCGGAGAGTACGGAATACGGAGTACTATCGCCGGTGATGTAAGGAATGAATGAAGGCAATTGATGATCACCTCCGTCCGGTGACGCACCTGAACAAGTGACAGATCACCACTACCACCTCACAACAAAAACACAGCTCTACTGAGACAGGGAATCTGATGCAGGGAATCCGAGCCACCGGATGTATCATCGTGAAGAGACGTGGTGGGAAAAAAAAGAAATCCGCACTAAAAAAGCACAGGTCAACTGAGAGCCAATCTAATTGTAATTAAGTTGACCCGGGAGTGGGGACGCTGAAAATCTCAGACTTGCCCACTGCCCTGCCCGCAAGCGCGAACAGATCCTGATCCTCTCCTCATGCGGTACATCTTCTAAATTACACCATATATTCGGTCAGGGGTCGACCCCGGCCGACAACATGAGCTGTGGAACAACAAGCATGAGTAGCTGAAAAGGCTAATAGTAGCCAGAACCAGAACCAATGATGTGAACTGCATGCGGAAGGGGGAAAACAAGCAACGTCATGCGGATATGAGCATCCGTCACAGAGTCCGAGCAGGTGAGACGGCAGTTTGTTTCATCCCCACCGCTCAGGGCACATGGCGGTTTCCAGGAGGCCCGCCAGGGCCGCGCCACCTTGCCTTTCTTGGCCCAGAACCCGAGTGGGCTGGCCATCGTCGCTGCAGTGCAGTGCAGTCCCGTGTTTGACCACGCCCGCTTGGGTTTAGATGATTCCGACTATCTCTTCGAATCACCATCGTCCCAGACGACTACAACACGGAACTTTTACCGTTCCATGAGATTTATTTGTTCTTTGTCCATGTGTCCATGAAATTCCGTTGATCCCTCAATCCCCCCTACCGTTGGGATCTCTAGGTTAGCTCGAGCTTTTAGCTGAGCTGAGCTGGTCGTGGCATCTAGGGTTCCCCAGGGTCTTTATCCCTTAGGTCCTTGAGTTCGTGCTGGGGAGCATAAGCATGGCTCGTAGAAACCCATAGCTTACATTGTAGACTGACTATAGTTATGGTCTCCATGTCATGCTGGATAAGTCCAGTGTACCCCACCTTCGACGCCTCATGTATCATTGGCCACCGTACGTAGCACCTTTGCCGTGGCCGATTTGGTACTGTGGAATCTTGAACGCTCCTGGAGGTCGAGACTATTCGATCTATGCAGCAAATCGCAGCGCACGACTAGCCGCGCCTGACTTGCCTGCGCTGCCCGTCGGAGCACCGGAACAAAGTAAAAAAAGAGGTGAGTGCTGAGCGCAACGTACTATTTGGGCAAGAATGATGCAGTCAGTCAGTCCCCTCGCAAGATCCCAATTCTTGGGCTTTCCCTATGCTGTGTTGCTGGTTCGATCAAATATCTACCCCAGCGACGAACCGGTGGTTCGACCGAACCAGACTCTTTGATCGACTTTTTTCACCAAGAGAGGCACGAACGGCTGGAGAGGCGAATTCTCTTTCTTTCTGGAAGGTCCATTGTTCCCCATTCTGGGCCTAAACCAGCGCCAATTCTAAGCCGAACCACAGGTGAACAAAGGGCATTGCAAGCAAGCAATTGAACCTTACTGGGCCGGAGGTTTGGCGCAGGGCTTGATTATCCACGGAACAACCCACCAATTTGACCTCCCGAACAGCCCAGACTTTTTGTTCTGCGAGATCAAGTGGAGATTAGAAGCGCTGAGAGAGACACCAGAGAGGAGGATAGTACGGTACGATTTATGGAGTAGAGCAAAAAGAGGAGAGGAAAAAAAAAGAGAGCAAAGAGAGATCATCCCCCCTCCCCAATAACGTTACTAGTTGACTAGTGACTCGACTGTGACTGTTGCCTCTTTCCTTTGCTTTCCTCCTTCGGTCCCGTCCCTCGTCTGCCCTTTTCTTCCCTTCCTCCCCGGGCCTCTTCTTTTTCCTCCTCTTTCCCCTCTTTCTTTCCTCCTCCATTCCTCCTTGGGGGTTATTTGCCGTTCCTTTCTCGTACTTCGATTCTTACATCCTCGATCGGAGAATCCTGGATCCCCTTCCTTTCCTTTCCCTCCTTTCCTGCCTTCATACCTCGAAAGGCTTTTTAATTCTATTCTCTTCCGTGGCGCGTCCTGGTAGTCCGCCCGGACCTTCTCACATCTCGGTGCTGCTGCTGCGTTGAAGTCGTCGGCTCCCCCTTGACTCGTGCAGTCCATCCTTTCCGAATATCCTGCCTTCCGACCAACTGTTTTCTTCCTTTCTGCTGTGCACGAATTATTCTGGAAGAAATAGACAAAACCTTTCGATAGGAAACGTCTACTGATTCGATCTCTTTCGGAATCTCAAGAGCGCTTCAGTCGTATCTGATAACGGACATTCCGGCAATCGATCTTCCATTCCTTCTTGGTCTCCGCCACCCCGCGATCATCCACTACACATTCTCGGTCTATTCCACGCAAGGCGACTGGCACTTTTGCAAACGAATTGAGTATTTGAAGAGAAGCGTCTAAAAATAGGAGACAACGTCCACGGCAAAATCCATATCTTCTTACCAGAAGAAGCGAACGACACACAAACAAATAGGCCGACTGATCCAGTCGAACAGATCGGCCCTTATCAGCACCGATTGATCATCCGTCTGTCGTTCGTATAGATCCCGAGTACCACCACCATGTCGACTCTCACCAGGGCCTTTACGAAGCGCAGCAAGCGCCCTGAGGTTTCCGCGCCGATGCCTTACCGTGAGGGACATTCTAAGTTCAGTGCAGGCACTATAAACCGAGGAAAGATCTCTGCGCCCGTTGAGTTATTGTCGACCACAAACATGCTGGCCTACAATGCTCCGGACCTTCATTCTGCGTCCTCCTCTTCAACATCTTCAATTCAGTGGCCCGATGATTCAGATGTCTCCTTTACACAGCGAAGCTTTGGATCGCCTGTCACAACGCCGGGCGAATCCCCCGTTGATGCCGATCCCGCCCCTCTACCCACTTACTTTCCCAAGCGCTCAGCGACTGTTAGCAGCCACACTACCCCTCGTTCCTCAACATCCACTGCGTCTTCAGCGGAGGCACCCTTAGTACCCAAGCGCGCCCTGTCTCACACGAAGCGCTCGCATCAAGAGCTAGCCCGCAAACGATCTGTGTCTCGACTGTCACCTCCTCCCTTGAACTCGACACGCAGCACCTCCGCTGTTCGTCAAGGTTCTGAGGCTTATCACATGGAACCTCACCCTTTCAGCAAAGAACTTGAGCAGGTGAACGAGGTCGTCGAGGAGTTCGGTGGTACGCGCGTGCTCGATGAGGAAGAACTGATATTGCGAGACAAAGGGTTGAGGAAGTTCACTGTTGATGAGTATCTGGTTGAGATTGAAGACTTCTATGGGAGCGTGTTCGATGATCGGCTAGGACCAATTGCCTCTGGCACCTGGCTCTAAGCAGCTGGCGCTCCTTTCCATTCCTTCACGTTTCCCGATGGCCACTGTCCAGTGAGATGGCATTTTTCTTCTGGGTACTGGATTATCCCTTTCTTTTAATCAGGTGCTAGCCTGTGTCATGACCCACTCGTATTCACTCTTTTAATGTCTTGTCCTATATTTGCCATTTTGAACCTTCATCCGCTATATACCACGGGAGGATTGTGATTGTCTGTGTCCCATGTTTGTTTCTCCTTGGTCTGTTGTGTATTGTGGCTGTTATGTGAAAACATTACATATCTGTCTGATAGAGATGTTAATCTGTGCTAGTCACTGAATGTGACCATGGTTTCTATCTTTGCTTATTTCCGGCAATAGTGGTTTGCTTTTTGCTAGTGAATACTTGCCTTTCCCAATGCAATAAGTTCTCATATTATGTGCAGAAAGCGTCGAGATGTAGATCAGGTTGAGGCCGAAAGTGGAGCGAAGAGACAGATTCCAACCGGAAACATACACATGCCCCAAAGTCCCAAGTAGGCAAGGCCTCAGGCGCGAGGGTCACGCGCTAGTCACGGGGTAGCGGCCTCAGGCTCCACACCCGCCCCACACCCAAAAAATTTCATGCTGTGTTTCTTCTACGTCTTCTCCGCCTTGCGTTCAAATTCCTATCTTACCTCTCCTCTGCCAGCCGTTCTCCCCTCTGTTGAAGTCTACCTGCGCCCGTCTCCCACGTTGTCCCCTTGTCCTGGCGCTGTGTGTGTCTTTTAATGGATAGATCAAGGTGCTTATTTCCTTGATCATTTACTGTGTCCATCCCCTGTAGCAACGTCCGAGGCTCACTGAGCGACTTGCCTCAGCCGTGTCGTGTGCATCGCGTTTACCATCCACCGTCTGACCTGTCGACAGCTCTCGTCTGTCATCTCCCCCACGCTGAACCCTTCTTTCATTCGTCCTGAATGGAATCCGGTTACTGCTCCAATACCCTTGCGTTCATCCTTCCATAGAAATATCAGCTCGGTCATGGTCGGATCCATTGCCACCGCCTCGCGCAGGCCGTTGACCAATCCTTCTAAGATGCTAGCCAAAGCGTCCCCCGTGCCCATTCTGAAAACACCCAAACGAGAGAACTCAGTGATCGGCATAAAGCGCAGGATGGAAGACGACGATCTCTCTCTGTCACCCTCTTCGTCGCTGACCTCCGAGACCGAATTTAACCCCAGTCCTCGCAAGCGAGCTAGGGTCAAGTTTGAACCGGAGGTGGAGATGCGCGAACTTCCATACTATGAGAGGGCGCCTGGGCGGGAGTTGAAACCAGAAAAGAGTGCCTCGGTGGTCCGAGAGGAGGTGCGCCGGGCCATCCAACGGCATGTTTCTGGCACCGACAGTGAGGCGTATGACCGGATCAAGGAGCTCTTCTCGGTGGACCCTCGGCGCCCGGATGAGGACCACATTCTTCTATCTGATGTACCTACACCCACATCCTTGAGATATCATCTGATGGGTCTTTCGTCAAATGTTGCTGCGCTAGATCGCAGTTGCAACGGGCTAGTCCAGGCTGTGCTGAATAGTGTGTGGCTCGGCCGCGACGAGTCCTATATCAAGCTGTATATACGCTTCCTTGGTAATCTTGCTGCCGCCCAGGGCATTTATCTGGGACCAGTGCTCAAGATGCTGGTTAATTACATGGGCGAGCTTCCCAAGGACACTGGCAAGGTGCCGGGTTACGTCCCCGTGCCAGCGTCGGAGATCTACATGCGAGTCCATATGGCCCTACGCTATGTCATGCAGTTAATCCCGTCTGGCAGTGGATCGCTATCTCCAATCTTGTCCGTGCATTTCCCCTTCGATACGGATTCTGCCAAGGCCAATATTGCCTACACGAGCAACTTGCTCAAGATCAGCAGCTATACACCGGAGCTGCAAGCAGACATTCTAGCTCTGATCACAGAGAAAGTCGTCAAGATTGACGTTCAGATCCAGGTTGATATGGAAGAAATCGAGGACGAAATAGGCGAAGACGTTTTGCGCGGCGTCTCGCCAGAGGCTATCATGGCCGACGAGGACGAGGACGAGGACGATGACGACGCTTCCGTCCTGAGCGATGAGTCTGTAGACGACGACTCTCAGCGTATCAAGACCGTTCGCGACAACATCCTTAAGCTGGACGGCATGATCGATTTGTTATTCGAATACTACGCACCGGCGTTCGCATCCGGCTCCCTTCAGGATAAGGAGAACGCCCTCGAGCTCTTGTTGAGCCACTTTCAAACCATTATTCTTCCCAACCACCGCTCCCGCCACACTCAGTTCCTCCTGTTCCACTATTCCCAAACATCTCCCGAACTCGCGGAACGCTTCGCTTCCACCTGTATTCACACTATGACCAACCGGAGGCAACCGGCCATCTTGCGGCAATCAGCTGTCGCCTATCTGGCTAGTCTTGTCGCGCGTGGCGCCCATATCTCTGGCGAGATGGCGCGAGATGTGTTCGACCTGCTGGGTGCGGAATTGACCAGCTTCCGTAACGAATTCGAGGACACGTGCCGGGGACCCGACCCCCGACGATACGGCCTCTTCTACTCGATATCCCAGGCATTGCTCTATATTTTCTGTTTCCGCTGGCGGGACCTGACCACGGCGGCAGTTGAAGGCGACACGCCAGAGCAAGTTGAAGAACTGGAACCGGAAGACATCCTATTCCCGCCCTCGGTCAAGGAGGTGCTTCGTCAAACCATCTACTCAAAGCTCAACCCGCTCAAAGTGTGCTCGCCGGCAATCGTGACACAGTTCGCCCGGATGTCTCAACACTTCAATCTAATGTATGTGTACAGCATTCTGGAGACAAACAAGCGCGTTCGGATTTCGACCTATCGCAGTTTGTCTGCATTGGCGGACCCGCGCTTCCACCAAGTGGAGCGTGAGATCCGCGCAGGAGATGACATCGGTTATCAAGCGGACTCTTACTTCCCCTTCGATCCATACCAACTCCCTCGCAGTCGCCGCTGGCTGGAGGGTGACTACGTCGAGTGGCGGGGTATTCCGGGGTTGGATAATGACGAGGATGACGAGGACGACAGTGAGGCAGATGACGATGAGGATGTGTCCGACGACGACTTGAGCATTGGGACCGAGACTGATGACGACATGTAATGGATGAACAAAAGTGTTTTCTGGTGAAGGACCGAAGAAAAGCAAAAGCGCTGATTCTGTGTTTCTTGTGCTTGGCGAGCCCAATACCCTTTTTCTCTCTTAGATCTGTTCGTTTCCATTTTGGTTGTCCTTTTCTTTCACTCTTCCGTTCTAGCCAGCTGTTGTCTCGAACTGATTTCATTTGATGTATGGGGCTGCCTGACCATATCGGCTATGTGCTTTGTCGATTTTCTGTTCTGTTTTGGGTGGGCGTGATGAAGCCGAATATATGATGTGAGAATGATTTTGGTATTAAAAAATTCATCTACATAGCCAATTGGATGATATTTTCCAAATCTACCAGACGTCTTTCCCCAATTGTTCTTCAGGTCTTATCTTGTCGCTGCAGAAACGTTGGATATCGGCTCGCCTGCAGGATAGCGCTCTGGCGACCTTGACCCAGGCTGTATAGGTCTTTTTGTGAAAACTGATTACAAATTGCCCGGTTAGCTCAATGGTCAGAGCGTCCGACTTTTAATCGGAAGGTTGCGAGTTCGACCCTCGCATCGGGCGCTTTTTCTTTTTGCTTTGCTTTTTCCTTGCTTGTACGCACTACAGGATATGTTCTTGTAGATATTCGCGGATACGTAGGCACCTCCCGGTTGGAGATTTCTTGATGTAACAGTGACGGGAAAGAAAAGAAAAAAGAAAGAAAAAAAGAAAGAAAGAAAACAAGCATGCTCTACCGAAGGAATCGAGTTGGAATGGGTGGGAAGCATAGAACAGAAATGCCCGCTTGAATAATTGTGTTCGTACTGCTGCTGTATGGAAAATTAAACGAGTTGCCATCATTTGATAGCCTCTTGTGGGTATTCTTATATCATAATCGGCCACCTATCGTTCCGCCCCAAGTTGATACCCCTCCTCCTTATGTCCATATCAGATTCGATGTAGCGAGGTTCTATGCGAATTTCTTTCGGCTGGGCCCGGAATGGGTGACTAATGTGTCTGGCGAAAGGGGGTCTGGTCGGCCGGGCTGCAGTGCTGCCTACCGTATATTGGTGATACTGTGCAGCGTGTCTGTCCTTTTCAAAATATTGGCATTATCATGCTTTTAGTAAATCGCAAGAAGAAGTAGGAGATAAGTAAGTATAATAGAAGAGAGAGGGGCAGGAAGGAAAGAGGTCTGGTGCAAGGGTATTCGATTCTCCAAGGCGCCGTGAGTGCATAGATGCGCCAGTTCGAATCACCACCAGCCATGTTTGTATGATATATTGCCTAGTACTTGGTATGTCTTTCAACCAACGCCCCGTTGGCACAATTGGTCAGCGCGTGAGACTTTTAATCTCAAGGTTGTGAGTTCGAGCCTCACACGGGGCGCAAGTTCCTTTTTGACCCGTTGGGCTTCGTGTTCTTTTGCCACCCCGCGCTGGGTCTACCATATATTCTCTGTTGAGCGGCGTTTTCTCCAACCGGGCCCGGTTGGCACAATTGGTCAGCGCGTGAGACTTTTATGACCTCTCCCGTTTGGGAGTCATAATAGTGATCTCAAGGTTACGAGTTCGAGCCTCGTATCGGGCGAGGTTATCCTTTTTCTTTTTCTCTTTTTTTGCCGAACTGCCTTCTTGAGGCCAATGTCCCGTGGAGCACTTGATGATTTGATGTAAGGTTTTTTATTTTTTAATTTTTTTCCCCCTCTTCTACTGCATCTATCTCGCAGTTAGGCGAGATGTTTGTGGAATATCCATGAGCTCGATGCGCGAGACTAATCTACGATACGTACCCTGGTAGCCCTGCCGCGGATATATTCTGCGATCTATACTTCCGCTCGGTTGTCTCGACTAGGCGAATGCAAAGTATGTCAACTCGCCTTGGATTTGATCGCTTCCCACGAGACAAGGTTAGTATCAACATATAGCAAGTCCCCACCACGTATCGAACCTACCTAACACACAATGGCACGACGATAGCATATGCACGTTCTATATGCGTCCAATAACTAGGAACACAAGCACGCGGTAATCGAGTAGAGAATGGTTTTGTGGACATAATGAACCATGATCCAGGTACAGACCACGAGCCCAGCTACACCATAGAGATAAGCCTCGGTCCATCAACGATGAGCCCTTCGGTCTCCCACAATGACTGATTGGTGATCAGCAGGTGTGTTGGAGCGAGTGCTGGATGGTTGTCAAGCAGTGTTGATGAGGCGAGGTTGATCAATGGCACTTCATAAGCAAACAAGTCTTCGAAGGGGCGATTTAAGATTGTCTCTGGGTACTGTGCGGAGTGAAGAGCCATGCCTTGTGAGTTGTAGCCGCGGAAAATACGCCGTAAGCTTCTTAAAGAGGTCTGTCTTGTGCACGAATCCCAGGATATTTATCTCAGAACCAACCCTCGAAACAGAATTGGTTGGTTCCTCATACGTATTAGATATCTGGCAGTTGTGCTGTCGATCATAAGCTCTATAGTTTCCACGAATCCGTTCCTCATCATGAACAGCTGATGGAGACCGAGGTAGTAGCCAACCGTGCCAGACTGGATCTCCTAGTTGGCCTTGCGCAGCTGCTTTCATCGAACTTAATGAGTCCTCGGGTTGAATAGGGCGGTTGGACATGAGTGGAATTGTTGTTCGCTCAATTGTCCTTCTTCCCTCGTTATGTTCTGTCTCACCCTTCTCAGCGGAAAAGGTTCTAGGCTGAGTGATGGGCGGCGAACAGCCTTATCATGAGGTGATATATAGTCAGCGTAGAGTTCGAGGTGGGAATTGACGATAGAGATAGAACAGCGAACGTTTGGCTCGGTCTATTGAGTGTCGTGTTGACGTGTGGCGTGACTCTGAATGTCAGAGAACAAGCGGACTGCAAGCTTGGGGTGGACTTGAGGCATAAAGCCTTCTTATTCCCCTTCCTCTTGGAGATCGAGACTGTCCCGAGCGTTGTCTCTCCACGAGGTAGATGTTCCTGTCAGTCAGAATTCTTAGAGCATGGCCATTGTCTGCCGATGTGAACGTATACGATAGCATAAAGTTAATATCTCCAGGTTGAAAGCTTCCGGACGTGAAGAGATCGGAAATGAGATCTTTGATGACATGACAAGAGGATATGGTGGCTCATGACTTCTGTCATTTCACCACACCTCTACACTATGAGATGTAGTTGTCGTTCTGCTCTTGATCTCGAGGGGTTTCGGATATCGCGCGAGAGAGATAAACAGATGGAGGGGGCAATTGCCGAAACCGGATCTGGACGAAAGGCAAAAGCATTGACGCTTGACACCGATGGCAAGAGGAAGAGACAGGGGAGGCAGGAAGGAAGGCAGGAGGTAAAAGAGTTGAGCAAGGCAGCTAATGAGTGATACCCCTTCACTGTGCCACTACCCCTCCGACCCCGCCCCAAAAAATTTCAACTATCGCAGCAACACCCCAATTGGAGGTAGGCAGGTCTGCTGCCCTACTGAGTGCTCATATGCCTACAACCAGGCACTTGAGGTCGATGAAGTTCCCAGGGCCCGCGCTAAGCTTCGGATCACCCCAGTTTTGGTTGCACTCGACATGATTATGGATAAAGAGGTTCGAGAATATCGAGTCTTCTGGGTTGCCCTTGTATAGGAGGGGGGAGGTAGACCGGTTCTAGTACAGCTATGTTGTGGTAATCAGCAGGCGGGCAAACAGGAGTATATATATCCGAGGTACGGGACTATTTTCCGCCCGTTCTAAAATTACCCATGGCGAGATCATTCATATGCAAGAAACCTGTAGATCATGCCTGTACACTGCATCGCAGCAATACAAGGATGTAAAAAGCAGCGAGCATACATATATACACATAACAATGCCCACGAAGTAATGACGCCGGTTCCAACCATCGCAAATCACAGATGCTCCCCACCAAGAAGAATAAACCGCTTCAGGAATAGATAAACCCGCTCATCGCTCAAAAAGAAAACAAAAAGTCGGTCTTGCACTCAGCTGTTGTGTATGCGCATGCGTGTAAGTATACGGATACAGCCCATTTTCTTTTGGGTTGCTCTACTCTTCTTTTGTTTCTTACGATTCAAATATACGCTTCATGGCGGCACAAGCCTCCTGATAGAGGATATCCACTCGGACCTGATCCCGGAATGGATTGGGCGACTTGTCCCATCCGTGCTGAACCTTCTCAATCATCATGGCGCGCACGTGCTTCTGGATCTTCTGCAGGCGGCGCACGAACACCTGACCCTCCTTGAGCAGCATGTCCCACTCGCAGATGTAGAGGAAGATGTCGTGCGGCAACGCGTCGCCGAGGATCTCGTCCGAGGCGCGCACGGGCGAGGCGTAGGGCGAGCGGCGGTCGGCGTGGTCGGGGAGGTAGGATTCATCGAAGAGATCGGTGAAGAAGGCGGGGAGGGTCTTGCTGGGCATGAGGCTCATGGCGCGGCGGTGATCGCGGGACTCCTCGAAGTCGAGGATGGGATACCAGCAGAAGAGGGCGACGATGTTGAGCTCATTGGAAGGGGATTGGACGAGATGTTGGGAGGAGTCGGTGTGGATCACATGCGACAACGTGGAGTTGTTGGAGTTCTGTTGGCTCAGCAGGCCCCGGAGACGGAGCGGAACGGTCACCGCTAAATTGCCGCCAGCCGAGAAGCCGCTGAGGGCGATCCGGGAGACATCTAGACTCAGCTCCGTGGCGTGGGCGGCGAGATACTGCAGTGCGCGCACCCCGTCATCCACGGCCGCGGGAAACGGATGTTCGGGGGCTCGGCGATAGCCCACGCTCACAACGACGGCGCCGACTTCCGACAAGATGCATTGCGCCCAGCGGCTGTCGTCGGTGGCGTGGCCGAGGGTGAACCCGCCGCCGTGGAAGTTGACGACAACCGGAAGCCGGCGGCCTTCTTTTTTAGCGACCTGGTAGTCCTTTGGGCAGTAGAAATGGAGATGGATCCGCGCGGAATGCGAGTCGGATTCAGAGGAGGGAAAGGAACGGCGAAAAGTTGGTCGAGAGGGACGTGGGGGTAGGACATCGTGGATAAACATGCCAATGCGCATAAGGAACCGCCAGAAGGTGGCCTGGACATACAACCACCAGCGGGACGAGTGAGCCATGATTGATTGGGCAGGTGACGATTCAAGCATGCACGGGAAGAATAAGGTTATGTTATGGTTATGGGGAAGAGAATGGATCCGGGCAGTATATCCCCAGCTAGAAACTGGATGAGAGGTAGAGTGTGACGGAGAGAGAGGGATAAAGAGAATGGAGGATGAGGTGAGATGGGAAGGATGGAATGGTGATCAGTTGATGCCAAGCATGGGGCGTCTAATGCAGGAATGGCAGCGGGGAAGTACAGTACTGTACAATAATAATAGTACTTTACAGTAAGTAGTATACGGAGTATCCGTAGATTGATTGATAGACAAGCATTCAAGGAGTGAAGTAATGCGACGAAGACGAAGCCAAAGGCCCAACCCAAAGTCTTGGATCACATCATAGTTCCTCAAGATTCCGGTTTTGACAAGGGGAGTGGTTGTTGCTTAGGGCTGAAAGACTAGAGAATGAGAGAGAAAAAGGAAAGAAATCGCCGTTCCGACAACACTCTTTCATCATTCTCACATGACATCATGGCTTGCCGCCGGCCTCGGTCTATGCGGTTTCCAGCAACTTTTCCTTCCCACGCAACACAGTCAACCTTGTTGAAACACTGATCTTCCATTCGTGGCTTGTGCTCCCTCCTTTTTTTTTTCTTGTCTTTTGCTTATTTTCTTTCTGCTACTACGTATAGCTTTCTTGCTTGTTTGCTTGAATCCTGCTCCACCCGTGGTTCCCTTCGAATTGAACCTACTTGAGAATTAATAAACCTAGTAAGCATCTGGACCCTGGTTGGGCCCGATTTCTTCCCTCTTCGTATTAAAACGCTCACTGCATCCTCCTCCCCCTCCTCTCTTGTTTGCCCAGCCCCTCCTTCTGCTTAATTCTCTAGTCTAATAAATTAAGTACCCTTATCTTCCCTCTCTTACTCTTCCCCTCCTCCTCTTCGTCTTACTTCCTCTTCCCATCATCACATCCATAACACTAATACTAACCCCTCCACTCCTCCCACTTGGGAGAACCACCCCTCACCATGTCAATCAAACGTGCTCTTTCGAAGATTAAAACTTCCAGAACGTCCACTTCGGAGGATGGCCACAGTAGCCCCTCCGTGTCCCTCTCCCCGCGTCGCAGCATCTTCAGCAACATCCTGCGCGATCGGGACTATGTTTCCTCCTCCGATGATGTTTCGGACGATTCCTCTGCCACGGGGGGAATGAGCAAAAACCAACAGAAGCGCCTGGCTCGGAAGCAACGCAAGGAAAGCTCGCGCCTCAGTGAGGATCGCCACTCAGAGGATTCGGATATGCGTCACAAGGAGGAGATTGCTACAGCCGCTCGCGAAGAGACCGCTGAGATGAAGGCTCGCTACGGCGAATTACCCCTCATGCAGTCCCGAACCCGGACTCATGAGCTACGTACTAATTTCACGGACATTTCCACCTCTCTGGTTGGCCAGGAAGTCTACTTCACGGCCCGCCTGCACATCATCCGTCGCATGAGCGCCAAGTTGGTCTTCTTGGTCTTCCGCCAGCAGTTGTTCACCTTCCAGGGCGTCCTGCATGATGAACCAGGCGTGGTCTCCCTAGCAATGGTTCATTGGGCCGAACATCTTCGCTTGGGCAGCATTGTTAGGGTTCGGGGCGTTGTTCAGGCGCCTCAGGTCCCCGTCTTGGGCTGCACCATCCATGATGTTGAAGTTGCTATCAAGGAGCTGCATCTCGTTGTTCGTCGCGAGGAGCCCGTCCCCTTCAGTGTTTATGAGGCCGAAATCCAGACAGCCGAGGAAGAACGTGTTGAGGGCCGACGCAGTCGCATTCCTGATAGAACTCGTCTCGTTAACCGTCTGCTTGACTTGCGCACTCCCACCTCTCAATCCATTTTCCGAATCCAGTCCGCCATCGGAAACCTTTTCCGTACCGCACTTGACGAACAGAATTTCATTGAGATCCACACCCCCAAGTTGCAAGGTTCCGCCACGGAGTCTGGCGCCAGTGTCTTTCATGTTCAATACTTTGGTCGGGATGCTTTCCTGGCTCAGAGTCCGCAATTGGCTAAGCAAATGGCCATCGCGGCTGACTTTGGCCGAGTCTATGAGATCGGTGCCGTCTTCCGTGCGGAGAATTCGAACACTCACCGCCACCTGACTGAATACACGGGCCTGGATATCGAGATGGCTATTGAGGAGCACTACCATGAGATGCTCGAGGTATTGGACTCGGTTATCAAGAACATTCTGGAAGGTGTCTACCGCCGCTTCCGGCGCGAAGTTGACACCATCAAGCACCAATTCCCCTCTGAAGATGTTGTCTGGCTGGAGAAGACCCCAATCCTCCGATTCTCTGACGGCATCAAGATGCTGAACGACTCGGGCTGGCGGGACGAAGACGGCAACCCATTGCCTGAGGACGAGGATCTGAGTACCCGCGATGAAATTCGTCTGGGCGAGCTCGTGAAGGAGAAGTATGGTACCGACTACTACATCCTTGACAAGTTCCCCGTCAATGCTCGTCCTTTCTATACTATGCCCGACCCGGAGGACAGCCGGTTCACCAACTCCTTCGATATCTTCATTCGTGGCCAGGAAATTGTCTCTGGTGGCCAGCGTATCCATGATCCACACATGCTGGAGGAGAATATGAAGCGCGTGGGCATTCAGCCAGACACCATGGAGGAATACATGGAAGGCTTCCGCTGGGGAGCCCCCCCTCACGCCGGTGCTGGTGTCGGTCTTGAGCGCTTGCTGATGCTCTTGCTGAAACTGGGCAACATTCGCCTGGCTTCCCTCTTCCATCGTGATCCCCGTAGCTTCCCCGCGAAGCCCCCGGTGATGCAATTACGTCATCCCGAATCGTCCACCATTGAACCTCCGTGGGTGCGCGACAAGAAGGGCAGTGTGGCGGAGAACGAAAGCGAGCTGCAACCCATCGAGCACCTTATCGCCAATTACGGTGACGCTACCTCCACTTCTTGGGGCGACGAACGTTTCAAGATCTGGCGTGACATGGGTACCGGAGCCGCCATTGCCTACGTCGTAAGCACGAGCAATTATGTGGTAATTCCCGGCAACCCTCTCTGCGACACCCGGCAATACCGTCAAGTGATCATCCAATTCCTGCAGTGGCTGCGGCGCGAGACCAAGTACAAGCCTGTCTGGCTTCTTTGCTCAGCTGAGGTTGAAGACGTGCTTGGTGAACGTCTCGGCTGGCGCACTTTGTCCTGCATTGCCGAGGAGCGTGTCGATCCCTCGCGCAATATGGCCGCCACGGATGGCGAGATTGCCCGCAAGATTCGCCGTGCAGAGAACGAAGAGGTCAAGGTGGTGGCCCTCAAGAATGGAGAAATGGTGTCGGATGAGGTGCGCGAGAAGATCGACCAGCGCATTCAAGACTGGCTGAACAACCGCAAGGGCACCCAGGTGCACTTGTCTGAGATTCGTCCATGGCGCGATCCTGAGCACCGCTGGTATTTCTATGCTGTCGACAAGTCGGGCACTATTTGCGCCTTCGTGGCATTGGCCACCCTGGCGCCTGTGCACGGCATGCAGATCAAGTATAGCTTTGATTTCCCGGGCGCACCCAACGGAGTCATCGAGTATATTGTCACCCAGGCGATCCAGACGGCGGCTGCTGCCGGTGTCAAGTCTCTGACGTTCGGTGCTGGCGCAATGTCCACGCTCACACCAGGACACAACTTGAAGGGGCCCAAGATCAAGATGTTGCAGCACACCTACGACACGATCGCCAAGCAATTCGGCTTGGTCCGCAAGAGCGAGTTCCGAGCCAAGCTGGGTGCTACGGACGATCCGCTTTACATCGCCTATCCCCCGCATGGCATGGGCACCAAGGGTATGCGGGCCGTGCTTCATTTCTTTGAAGATTAGAGTTTCTCTAGAGAAAAGCTATCTTTACTACAAGGTACAAGCAAATGTACCTATTAGAGGATGCTTTGCTTTTCCTTACTGCCTTCGAAGATGGTTTGTCAGTTATGGGTTGTTATTACTGCTGCTGCTGCTGCCTTTTCACTATTCCCCCTCTTGTTTTGGTACTTGATTGCTCGATCTACCCCCTGATGTCGTCTTTCGTTTCGATCTAGCTGATGATACATAATTGTGTTGTGATAATAGACGCTCACATGCCATGATTGAATGATCTTAATGTTATTATGTTTGCCTAGTGCTTGCTGCCCACAACCATGAATGTAATTCCGAGCCTTTTCCCAATACACGTCCAATTATATTATACATTTCCCAAGCCACGCAGTTGACGCTGTCGTACTGAATCATAATCAATATATTTACACATAATTAAAATCGGACTATATTAAATCAGAAGCGAAAGATTACCGTATCTTCTTCGCCTCCCTCTCACCACCAATCTCTCCTTCCTGTTCCTGCTCCTGCTCCTCCGAAGCGATCGAATCCACGACTCGCCCCAGCTCCGCAACCACCCACCGGCCCACGAAGACCGCGACCCCAGCCACAACCAGCACCCATCCGGCGGTCGGGACCAAGCTGCGCGGAAACACATTGCCCAGATACGGATCCAGGATCACATCCACCACGACAAGGGGCACGGTCTCCATGAGCTCCGGATCGGTGGAGTAGTAATCCGCCGCGGCGCGCACTCGCAGGAACAGCACCGAGTCCGCGACCGGGGCCGTATCCTCGACGGGACTGCTGCTGGCCGTCGTGAATCGCGAATGTGGGCTGAGCATCCCGATCCCGCCGCTGTGCCTTCCTTTGGGGCTGGCGGGCTTTTTCTTCTGGCTGTACCGGACCTGTTTGTCTAGATCGGAGAGGAGGGCAAGGCCATTGTCGTCCAAGTGTTGCTGGTGGGCGAGCCGGGCGGTCGAGTAGGTGGTTATCGCGCCGAGGAGGTCCGGGGTTTCGAGGGCGTGCGGGAGGGTGTAGGTTGTTAGGTGGAAGGAGGTTGGTTGCTGTTTTTGGGGCCGGGTGATTAATGATGCTGTTGCGGGATGTTTTCTATTCTGGGAAGGGCAAAGACGTACAGTGGCTAGCCAGCATATGCGTACTTCATAGCGTTTACCGGGGATCAGATGCTCGAGGAAGAACCATGAGTCTGTGCCGGCGGAGTCGGGGCTGGGGAAGGAGGCGTTGAGCTTTGTGCGGTGGTGGAAGTACGAGGGGGATAAGCGTGGGAGGCCCAAGTCGTCGATGGGAGGCGTGAGAGTTGGAATCAGGGAGGGGGAGGGGCCGAGGAAGATGGTCTTTTCGACGTTGGCGTTCGTGCGCCGGGTGATGAGGAGGAGGGTGGTGAGGAGGAGGATGAGGACGTGGTGGTGGTGCATTGCGGTGGTGGCTTTGTGGTGATTTCTTTAAATATTCTTTTCTTATATGCGCAGCATTATGGAGCTGGGCAGGGTGGTGACACTGGATTAGTAGTCTACAGAGGTCAGTTTCTGGTAGAGAGTTGAGGAAGTGGAGCTGAGGTGCATGCACTGCTGGCATACATACATACAGAGCTACTGCTTCTGGAGCTGCGCGGGAGCTGTAATTGATGGACAGGCTTGATGGGTGTTTATGGAGCGATTGTGGGATATGCGGAGAGTGGGAGAGTATGATATTAGAGTAGAACCCATGTCATCCTGGGCGAGAGGAGGTGAAAGGAGGTGCTCTTCGCTAATGGACTCCAAGAAGCCCATTGGCGATCCTCGTCATCGCGAACCGTCCAGTTCGAACGATGCTGGGATCGACCATGCCGTCACACCATCACGTGATTCAACACCGGCGCTGACTCAGCTAGCTGACCGCTAGGTGGTCACGGGGTGGCAGTAGCCAATAAGCAGCTCCCAATGGCAACGCGACCCAACGGACGGAAGAACCACGCCGACTGGTGTGTTGGGTTGACAGCGCATTCAAAGACCACAACAAATCGAGTCGACCGATCAATCTGGGTCTCTTTGGGCAATCCATCCTCTTTGACCATAATTCAGCCTTCGTGATAGCCTGTGAGTGCTCTTTCCCCAGGGTTAGCTAGTCGTTCCTCCCCCCTTCCCCCCCCCTCATCCCTTAAACTCCTTCTCCCCTTTCCCTCTCTCCCTCCTTTCCTAAATTCTCCCCCCCCACAAACTTGTATTTTCCACCTCTTGCCTCTGGTGGTGTGGCCCTTTTAGGTGCTGACTCTCGAACCCCTGAAACGTCCGTACAGATCGTCGTCCTTGGGTATTTTAATTTTTCCCTCTGTCCACATTCCACACCCACCTCTCTTATCCCTCCTCCCGCCATCTGAAACCCTTCAATTCAACTCGACAAAATGAGAGAAGTTATTAGTTTGAACGGTATGTGCCCTTCTGCCCATTTCACCCGCTCCCCCGCCCTTCATCTCGCTTGGGGGATCTGCCTGGCGTGTTTGACTAATGTTTTGATTCTCCCCTCACAGTCGGTCAGGCTGGTTGCCAGATCGCCAACTCCTGCTGGGAGGTATGCTACACATTCGAAGAGATTGACCCCTCTTCTTCTCTTCCCTCGTCGACCCTGATGGAAACTCTTCAACAAAGACACATTGGGTGTTCAGAAGCCAGAAAAAAAGGACAGCTGGACTGACTGTATTGACCATCTAGTTGTACTGCCTTGAGCACGGTATCCAGGTACGTGAAGTCAATCAAAAACATGTCGATTACGATCGGATTTCGCGTGATCCCATCACTTCTGGAGATGAACTTTATTGACAAGCTGCTTTTTTTCGCCACTAGGCCGATGGTTACCTGACCGAGGAGCGCAAGCAGGCTGAGCCCGACCACGGCTTCAGCACTTTCTTCTCCGAGACTGGTACGCTTTTCTCCTAACATCGCTATCTTGCCTCTCGTGTGCATTAACAGGTTGTGGCAATCAGGCCAGGGCAAGTATGTGCCTCGCACCATCTACGCCGATCTCGAGCCCAATGTCGTCGACGAGGTCCGCACTGGTACCTACCGCAGTCTCTTCCACCCCGAGAACATGATCACTGGCAAGGAGGATGCTTCCAACAACTACGCCCGTGGTCACTACACCGTCGGTAAGGAGATGATCGACCAGGTCCTCGACAAGGTCCGCCGCGTGGCCGACAACTGTGCCGGTCTCCAGGGCTTCCTGGTCTTCCACTCCTTCGGTGGTGGTACCGGTTCCGGTTTCGGTGCTCTCCTCATGGAGCGCCTGTCCGTTGACTACGGCAAGAAGTCCAAGCTCGAGTTCTGCGTGTACCCTGCTCCCCAGAACGCCACCTCGGTTGTTGAGCCCTACAACTCCATCCTTACCACCCACACCACCCTCGAGCACTCCGACTGCAGCTTCATGGTCGACAACGAGGCTATCTACGATATCTGCCGCCGTAACCTCGGCATTGAGCGCCCCAGCTACGAGAACCTCAACCGCCTGATCGCCCAAGTTGTCTCCTCCATCACCGCTTCCCTGCGTTTCGATGGTTCCCTCAACGTCGACCTGAACGAGTTCCAGACCAACCTGGTTCCCTACCCTCGTATCCACTTCCCTCTCGTCGCCTACGCTCCCGTCATCTCTGTTGACAAGGCTTCCCACGAGTCCAACTCGGTCAACGAGATCACCATGTCTTGCTTCGAGCCCAACAACCAGATGGTCAAGTGTGACCCCCGCAACGGCAAGTACATGGCCACCTGCTTGCTCTACCGTGGTGATGTTGTGCCCAAGG
Organism: Aspergillus aculeatinus CBS 121060; assembly: GCF_003184765.1. Lineage (NCBI taxonomy): Eukaryota > Fungi > Ascomycota > Eurotiomycetes > Eurotiales > Aspergillaceae > Aspergillus > Aspergillus aculeatinus. The sequence continues at coordinate 52,204 of NW_020291514.1, forward strand.
AGACCCACGCCGCTGTTGCCACTCTCAAGACCAAGCGTACCATCCAGTTCGTCGACTGGTGCCCTACTGGTTTCAAGATCGGTATCTGCTACCAGCCTCCCCAGCAGGTCCCCAACGGCGACCTCGCTCCCCTCAAGCGCGCTGTGTAAGTCGATTCCTGCCTCGTGTCTACGAAGCCCATTTTGCTGATTGTTCCTTGTTTAGCTGCATGCTGTCCAACACCACCGCCATCTCCGAGGCCTGGTCCGCTCTCGACCACAAGTTCGATCTCATGTACTCCAAGCGTGCCTTCGTCCACTGGTACGTTGGTGAGGGTATGGAGGAGGGTGAGTTCTCCGAGGCCCGTGAGGACCTCGCTGCCCTCGAGCGCGATTACGAGGAGGTCGCCAGCGACTCTCTGGAGGAGGAGGTTGAGGCTGAGTACTAAGTCTGACGACACTTTCCTCGGCCGGAGCCCCGAGGATGGTCCGACGGGGCAGTCTGCTTGGATGCCAGGGCTGGCCCTGATTGTTTCCGCGGTGATCCGTTGGGGACAGACTTTGGCCCGGGGAAGACCCGACGAGCGGCGGGACTCTGGCTGTGCGTACAGATACAATAGGAGAGACGAGATTGGCTTAGTACAGACTATGTTTTCTTTTGTCTGATATATTTTTAATATCCCTGAAGCAGCGATGAAATTTACCCGCTCGTTCCCGTGCAAGCCAGCAAGATTGTAATATAACGTTCGCCTCGTTCTAAAACCAAAGTCCATGGTTCTGAATTGCAGTTGACAAGGGGTAAGGGGTTTATTTCTTCTAGTTATTCGCAGGAGATTCTTGAAAAGTGTAGTTTCAAACTGTGCTGGTATTAAACCCTGTTCTTTGGGTTGTCTCGAGGCTTTAGTGTCAATGTAATCAGTGCTTCCCCGGATACTACAGAGAATGGAGACATTAGGAATGACACATCATATCAAGGCTTTCAGAAGCAGAGACCAGCCTATTGAGAGGCTGGTGGTATTGAATAGTTGTACGCATCTTGCTACCTAGTGACCGACCGACAGGGACTGGACTGACGTCGGAGAGGGCTGCCGACTGACCGCCCGCCTGCACGGGCCAAGCTACTGGCCAGCGGCAGTTCGTCCCCCCTCCCCTCTTCCTCTCACTCTCGCCTGTCAGCTTTCCAGGTACATGCAGTAGCAGTAGTAGCAGTAGGAGTAGTAGGAGTACTACGTAGTACGTAGTTGAAGGTAATTACGCAGCTCGCGACAACCTCCCTCTTTCCTCCTCCCCCTCCACCACTACCTTTCCTCCTTCTCCCCCTCTTGTCTCAACCTCACCCATAAGACTTGACTTAATCTAATCTCTGCTCATTATTCCCCCCTGTGTTGCAACCTGGGGTATCGCCATTGCTTCCACCCCTTTTAGCTCGAAGCTGCTACCGCCTTGGCCATCCAGGCCCCGTCGGTAGTCCCTCTCCCAGCTAACTTGACCACCTTCTCTTCACTGTCTCTCACTTTTTTTGTGCCAGCCCATCCCCCTCCGTTTTATTCTCCGCTCCCTCTTGTGGCGCATAGTGTTGGAATATCTCAGAAAGGAGGCTCGCTCCTCCTGAGCTATACCCATCATGGCTGACAACGGTGAGTTGCTTCTTTCCCCAGTTCTAATGACTGGCCAGCTGCCCTCACCCCCCCCTCCCCCGGAGCTCTCAGGAGATGACGGCCCAACCCGGTCGGCATGACCCTAATGTTGCAGCGGAACTGACGGGTCACCAGCAGCACGACACCCCAATCTCAATTTGACCCCCGAAGAAAAGCGCGTCTTCTACCAGCTCTTCCAGGCCGCTGATACCACCAACCTGGGCGTCATCACTGGCGAGGTTGCCGTGCCTTTCTTCGAAAAGACCCAATTGGCTCCGGAAACCCTCGGCTTGGTATGTCGATGCCTACTTACGATCCGCCTCCTGTCGCCTGCCCTGCCCGCAATTGCCCCTTCGCTAATGCAGACCTCCCTTCGAACTATAGATATGGCAGATCGCGGACAAGGAGAACAGGGGTCTATTGACCCCTTCCGGATTTGGCGTCGTTCTCCGCTTGATCGGACACGCACAAGCGGGTCGCGCACCGACAGAGGAACTGGCTTACCAACGTGAGTGCTCTCGGAAGCGCCCTGCGCCCTTCATATATCAACAAGTACTGACAGAAATTATACTCCTCTAGCCGGTCCCCTGCCACAATTCGATGGCATCTCCGTTGATGCCGCCGCCCCTGGCCCACCTACTCCGCGCGAGGCAGGCACCACCAGCCCGACCCCCGCAGCAGGCGGTCCTATTCGTGTCCCTCCGTTGAACCCCGAGGACGTGAATAAATTCCTATCGCTGTTCGATAAATCAGACGTTGCTAAGACTGGTGTCCTTTCAGGTGCGGATAAGACCCCCCTTTCCGTTTGAGACAGGGCTCGATGGGCTTGGACATGTTTGGCTCATACAATGGCGCAATCTACAGGGGAAACTGCTAAGCAAATCTTCGAGCGTGCACGGTTGCCGAACGAAATCCTCGGCCGCATCTGGAACCTAGCAGATGTAAGGCAACAGGGCGTGCTTGATGCGACGGAGTTCGTCATCGCGATGCATCTTCTCACGTCGTACAAATCAGGCGCAATGAGGGGAATCCCGCAAACTTTGCCTCCGGGCCTGTATGATGCAGCTTCACGAAGAGGGTCGATCCGTTCATCGGTTGGCTCACGTCAGGGCTTGGATGCTCCCCCTGTTCCTGCTATTCCAAAACAGTTCACTGGGCCGCAGAGGACTCAGAGCCCGATCAATCGGCCCTTCGGATCGCCTTTGGCTCCTCAGTCTACTGGCGGGGACTGGCTGGTCTCGCCCCAAGAAAAAGCAATGTTTGACAATATCTTTGCGACTGTTGACACCGCCAAGGTAGGGTCTGTAAGTGGTGACCAGGCCGTTGCGTTCTTCATGGGGGCACAACTGCCAGAGGAGACCCTTGCCCAAATCTGGGATCTGGCAGATATCGATGCCGACGGGCGTTTGACGAAGGATGAGTTTGCCGTAGCCATGTATCTGGTTCGGCAACAGCGGACTGGAAAGAACCCATTGCCGCAGGCCTTGCCCCCGGCTTTGATTCCTCCCAGCATGCGTCGCCCTGGATCTGCTCACATCGCTCCACCAGTTGCTGCTCCCGCACCAGTCCCTGCACCAGCTCCCGCCCCTGTTCCTAAGTCGGCAGCGGATGACTTGTTTGGTCTGGACGCTTTCACAGCACCTGCACCTCCTATTGCCCCTTCGCAGGTGCCGCAGTCCACAGGCGGCTCGAACGCAGCTTTCCAGACACCGAGCTCTCCCGGATCCCGAAATTCCCCGCCAACAGCTTCGTCAACGTTCAAGCCATTTGTGCCCACGTCCACGTTTGGCCAAAGCTTGCAGCCACAGATGACTGGTGCCTCCGCCGGTGCACCGCCAACTATTCGGTCACCACCACCGCCGCCTGCCGATGACCTGTTGGGCGACAATGATCCCGAGGAGTCCAAAAAGTTGACACAGGAGACTACAGAGCTCGCCAACCTGTCTAACCAGATTGGTTCTCTCGCCAATGAGATGCAGAATGTTCAGTCGAAGCGAACTTCAGCCGAGCGTGACCTGTCCCAAACCTCCCAGCAGAAGCGTGACTTTGAGGCTCGTCTTGCGCAGGCTAGGACAATGTATGAGCAGGAGGTGAAGAACTTCAAAGCTCTTGAGGAGCGGTTGAATGCCTCGAGAGCCGAAACAAACAAATTGCAACAGGAGTATGCTCTTCTAGAGGGCAGCCGGCAGGATCTGCAAAATCAATACAATCAGGTATCGGCTGCCCTGGCTGCTGACCAGCAAGAGAATGCAAACTTGAAGGAGAAGATTCGTGAAGCCAATGCTGCGGTTGCTCAGCTCAAGCCTGCCCTAGACAAGGCACGCTCGAGTGCCCGTCAGCAGAAAGGTCTTGTAGCGATCAACAAGAAGCAGCTTGCAACTGTGGAAGGCGAGAGAGATACGATCAAAGAGGAAATTGACACTCTTTCACAGGAGCAGTCCAGAGAACCCGAGGAGGCTGCTGCCGTCGCAAGTGAGGCTGCCGCCGTTACAAGCCCCGCTGAATCAACAGCAAGTCAGAACACCAACCCGTTCTTCAAGCGCACAGCCACTGGTTCCAGCGACAACAACGCGCTGTCACCCCAGATCTCGAATGATCAGCAGCGTGCTTTCGACAGCCTCTTTGGTACCTCCTTCGTATCTCCTGCTACGGCTGCCACTCCTCCCCCGCCCGTCTCTTTCCGGGCTGAGTCGCAGCCGACCTCGGGCATTCCGACCCCCTCAGTGTCTCCACCCCCTTCTGTTGGTGCTGCTGCTGCGTTCGAGCCACCTGCGCTTTCGCAATCGAGGCAACTCACACCAAATGTGCTGCCATTCGGCGAAGATCATTCGGTTACCTCTTCCACCCGAGTCTCGCCACCTGGTAGCAGGTTTGGTGGCCCAGACACGGCCAGTGAAGCAGCGGCCTCCACCCCAACAGAGCACGTCAAGGCCGTGGCTTCGCCCTTTGACGAGCTCGACGAGCCGAAGGAACGCTTTCCTGAAGTGCCTGATGTCGCTGATCATACTCCCGCGAGTGGCGATTCAGCCACGTCTGCCGATAATCATACAGAAAAGAAGGACCTTAGCTTCGATGAGCTATTTGGCGGGCCAGCTCATAAACGATCTCAGTCCCAGAAGGAGAATGATTTCGAGGAGGCTTTCGCTGCTATGAAGAATGGTCCCGGGTCCAGCAAGCCCAATGGTGCAGCACCCGTCGCTCAGTCTGAATTCCCCCCAATCCGTGAACTCGATGATGGGGACGAAAGCTCAGACAGCGAAGCACCACTAGGCTTTGAGGACGATTTTGCCCCCGCCTTCCCCCCTCAGAGCCAGGTAGGAGGAGAACCTAAGCCTGATACCCTCGAAACACCTCAACCAGCAGCTTTCCCTTCGCCGGGCGCCGCCGCCACTCCCAGTGAGCCTCCTGCTGCAGAGGCTCAGCGCAGCCCCCCGAACTACGAAGAGACCGTAGGAAAGCAAGAGCCAGGAAGTATACCTCCCGAGTTCAACGGACTATTGCCGCGCCGCGAGGACCCGACAACTGCTGCTGATGCACCTCACTCAGTGGAGACAAGCACGGGCGCCCCGATCGTTGGGGGAGAGCCCCAGCGCGATTACCATGAAGAAACCAAGGCCGCCCCTCAGGAAGCTAAGCCCAATGCTCCTGATTTCGAGGCTGCATTTGCAGGACTTGACCTGGCTCCCGCCAAGGAGGCTGAGGACGACGATGACGACTTTGAGACCGTGGAGAACAAGGATAACATGGACTTCGATTTCTCCTTCGATAACCCGGCCCAGAAGACGTCACAGAATGCTGCCGCCTCCTCGTCAGACTTCTTTGATTTCAACAAGGATGCCACCGCATCATCTCCGGGCTTCGCCGCGTCTCACCCTGACACAAATTCCCAGGCGCAGACGCACAATTGGGAAGAGCTCTTCGCTCCTCTTGACAATGCCAATGCATCAGCAAGCGGAGCCAACGGCACCAACACTGCGAATGATTCTGCTCAAGCCAACAAGCCACCAGGATGGGCTCTTCAGACCGGCACCGAGGATGATCAGATCCTTCAACGTCTAACCAACATGGGATTCCCTCGCGAAGAATCACTCGCTGCCCTCGAACAGTTCGACTATAATATTGACAAGGTATGTCATAGCCGATTGCGAACTAACTTCCACTCAATTGTGCTAACAACAAAACCTTTGTGTGCACAGGCTGTCGATCACCTGACCTCTAAAGCTTAACGCTCTCTCAACATTTCCACGATGATGGAAACCCCCTCCCAGTGCACATAGTCTCGACTCTCTTGTCCTTAGCCGTCCATTCGCTCTACACGTCAATTTTCCTTATCTCTCTATCACGTCATCATAACTTTTCCAGACCTTCCTCATCCTCTTTTCTTTATTCTTCATGTCTCTACGTCTTTCGCCCCCTTTCACCTTGCATACTTGCTGCTATGTATCTGTACATCGTCTTTCTTTCTCGGTGGCATTCTCCCTCTCCGACCAGCCTGTTTCCTCACGACTTACCCTATTATCTACCTTTACTATCATTGTCACCGTGTAATCTAGGAATACCTATTTGCTTCTCGATTTCACTAATAAGTAGATTGACAACCTAGAGCGCAGCATGGTAGACTCGAGTTGATAGGACAGGACTCGCTTTAGGTCAGGATCCTGCGCATCGATCATAATTCTTCATGAATGTTTCATAATTGGGATACACCATGCCTTTACTTCACCTATGATGTACAACAGAAAGAACGTATTCGGCAAACACATGAACTTTTTACAAGCACAGCAGGATATTCAGGGTGAGTGCTCATGATACCACATCGACCCTGAGCTAGACCGATTTCGCCAGCGAGCCGTACAGAATGTCATTAAAGCTAAAGGATGATCAAACGCCACGGGTAGCCTGTCCATTCTCCATACTGGTCAACGAGCTCTTCTCATGCTGAGAAGACACACGTTGTAGGGCAACCACTGGGCCAGTTAGCTTTGTTGGAACGATACCGGGAAATGGGGTATGAACATACAAAAGTCCTCAAGAGAGCGCTGTTTGTCCATACTCCGGGGGCTTTTGCCGTGCATGATATTATCGAAGCTCTTGGAGCCTTGGAGCAGATAGTACAACCCTCCCATGATGCAGAACATACCAAAGGAGAAGATCCAGATCCGAATAATTGTTGGGGCCGAGGTCTGTCCGCCGACGAACCAGCCGAATGCACAGAAGCACGTAGCGACGGTGTCCACCGCTGCAATGGCCCCTATCAGTTTCCAGGATGGCCACCCAGAGGACCAGAAAGCACCGTTAGCGCGAGTGATGAAAATAAGCCAATTCTCAGTCAACGAAATCTCCAAGAACAAGACCTCGTCTCGTTTGCCGTAGTTCTGCATGATGCCCCCATTCTCACCAGAAGCCAAAATTGTGGTGAGGGTGATCCACGTTCCGATTGCAAGGACGATCCCAAGCAGGACCGACATTCCCCACAACTTGGGAAGATTCCATTTCACCGGTGTACTGGAGAAGGGGGCTTTGTCGTAGGCGATAGCCAAAGTTGCAATGTCGGCGAAAATTGCAATGAACACCACCAGTTGCAAGTTTAGGCTCTCGTTGCGGATGGCAATCCAGAGCCCTAGGAAAATCTCGAGATGCAAAGAGAGAGCTATACGATAAACCACGTAAGCGTACATGCGATGGAAGATTTGACGGGAAGTCTTCACAGCATCAATGATAGCGGACAATCCTGGAGCTAGGAACACAATGTCAGCGGCAGATCGCGCGGCATCTGAGGATCCTTCGACTGCAATTCCAGTGTCAGCTTTTTTCAGAGATGGGGCATCATTGACACCGTCGCCCGTCATGGCTACGAGATATCCACGCTGCTGCAGAATATCCACGACATTGTACTTGTGCTCTGGGAAGACTTCTGCAAAGCCATCAGCGGCTTCAACAAAATCATAAACCTCGGAGCCAGGCATTGTCCCCCCTCCACCAAGACCAAGACGCTCGGCATTGTATACATTCGTTCCTAGTCCCAACTGGCGCGAGGTCTCGCGAGCAATTCCTACCGCGTCGCCTGTGAGCATCTTGATTGAAAGCCCCAAAGTCTGGGCCTCGCTGATAGTCTTTGCAGTGTCGTGTCGCGGAGGGTCGGAGCATGGCATTATACCCAAAATCTCCCATTCGCCATCACCGCGTTTCCGAGCCACACCGAGCGAGCGGAAACCGCGAGTCGCGAATTCTGCGACCTTGTTCTTGTATGCAGTTTCGATCTCCTCGGGGATTGCGTGATCTTGCTGGACGGTTCTAAGCACAAATAAAGGAGATCCCTTCACGCATGTGATGCGCTCTCCTTCGGAAGACTGTACCACTGCTTTGACTTTCTTCGAGACTGGATCGAACGGAGAGAACTCAATCACCTTGTATTCTGTGAGCTTTGCTTTTGCACACGGGTAGGAGGATAAAGCTCGAAAAAATGCTCTGTCTATTGCATCCATGCCTTTCTTCTTTCTAGATGCGGCGAGGCATGCCGTTAGCATCAGATCTTCAGCTTCCACACCAGGAACGGTGAAGGGCTCTGTCAAAGACAGCTTGTTCTTGGTCAAGGTGCCAGTTTTGTCTGAGCAGAGTATCTCAACGCCAGCAAGGGATTCAATAGCTGATAGCCGTTGAACAATCGCTCGTTTCTTCGCCAGGTATGCTGCTCCTACTGCCATCGTGGTGGTAACAACTGCGGGAAGGCCTACCGGGACCCCAATCATTGTGACGGCCAATGTGAATTCGAGAATGGTCGTGGTGTTGTTGGAACGGTAGAAGGAGGATACCCAAACAATGATAAGAGTGACAACAACAAGGACAAGTAACACGGTGCTGATACCCTGAAGGACTTCGGTGAAGTGGCCTGTTCCCGAGGCAGAGGCATTAACCAAGGCTGCAGCATGCCCCACAGAGGTCGAATCGCCAGTAGCGGTAATGAGGATTCGGGCGTGGCCTCGTTTCACAGTGGAGGACGCGTAACATGTATCTCCCGAATGCTTATCGACAGCCAGGGACTCCCCAGTGATTGACGACTGATCGACTTGTATAGCAGAGTTGGTCATAATGCGGCCATCCGCAGGAACGATCGTGCCCTTTCTCTCGTTAGCCAAGAAGCCATTGGCAGAAACAGTCAAGGGTAGGTACCTCGTCTATCTTCACAATGTCACCCGGGACGAGTTGGGCTGCATCAAGCTCAGAGAGTACACTATCGCGCAGAACTATAGCCTTCAGTGCTAAAGTCCTCTTCAGCTCTTCGACGATGGAACCCGCCTGATATTCCTGTATAAACCCCACAGACGCATTCAATAGGAGAAGACCACATATCACGCCCAAGTCGACCCAATCATGAAGATAAGCAGCTAGAATCGCCGCCGCCTGCACGTCGGTAGACAGTCAGTAGCTATCTCTCACTAGAATGAATGAGCGACACATACTTCCATGACAAATTGAACGGGGCCAACGAAGAACCATAGGAACTTGAAGATCAGGTTCTCCTTCCCTTCCTTCATCTCATTGAGACCGAACTTTTTCCGTCGTAGAAGTGCTTCGTTCGTACTGAGGCCTGTGTTCGAGTCTGTGTGGAGCAGTTCATCTGATACCGGGTGTCGACCGCCTGTGTGGTTCGATTCCAGAAGTTTGAGATCGGCAAAGCCATCGACAGATTGCAACTCCTCAATGAGACTATCAATGTCTTTCTCGTCCTCCTCGTCATTTTCGATGGCTACCTGGGTGGGTGCCGTCGAGTCTGGCTTCTCCTCGACAAGACCATTATTCACATCGAGGGTAGTCGGTTTGTCGAGGGAGGTGGTGCTCTCCATGACAATTGCCGATCGGCTCAGTCTCAACGTGATAGGCATAGCTAAAAGACCAGGGGGGCGCAGGGTATAAATGACCTTTAAGCTTATGCTTTGAATCGTATGCACGATAAGATTGTCCTCTAGCTGGAGGTAACCAAGTCCACTGGAGCGGAGTGACAAGCAGATAGAGGTCATCATTAGATGTTTCGAAGCATTGCTTCACCAGCCATGAAAGGATACCCATTGCAAGAAAGGAAGGAAGGAAGGAAGGAAGGAAGGAAGGAAGGAAGGAAAGAAGGAGAGACTCCCGTCCGTCGCACTCACTCAGTGCCGTAAAGGGAAAGAGGGATATACTGGCCTCTCAGCCAATGAGCGAGGGGCATGGCTGACGTAATCGAGGACACCGACCAGAACGTCATCCATCCATCCTAACAACCTTAGACGCTGTGGAAAATCCACCCCATTGTCTTGTCGCATTCATACCATATTTTCTTCATTTATGATCTCTTTTACCTGCTACTGCTTTACAATCTTACGAAATATATGACTTAAGCTTTTTTGCAGTCCGCCAACGGAAGTCGACGCGGTGTTCTGATCAAATTCTTCCATCCCGAGCAGCCTGACTAGAAATTCGGCTGAGTGCTCGAGCACGCGCGGCACATGACGCCGCCGGCGATCCAAGCAGATATACTTTAGCATCGTGACAGTTACTACTACCAAGATACACAACAACCCTTCATGCTATTCATTACCCCTCTTCTGCGTCACATAATCTGCACATCTGAATCCTCTCTAGCCATCAGTCATGGCGAGAGAGATCCCCGGATTCTACTATGGTACATATACAATGACCACCGCCCAGTAATTTGTGTGTTTCGAACAAATCTTATTAACCATGGTCTCCAGACCCGGAGAAGAAGAAGTATTTCAAGATCCAGGCCAGCCATGCGGCGGCTCCAGGGGCTCAATACTCGAAAGACTCGGTCAAGCGCAAACGCGCCGACCACGAGGTTGTGAAAAAAATGGGGCTCGGAATCACTTGCATGATCTTGCTGACGCCATGACTAGGAACGTCGCCGAAAGGTTCAGCAGATCAAGAGGGAGGCTAAGGAGAAGATAAAGAGGGCGCAACCTCTATCTCACCCTCTTCTTGATGTGCAACGAGAGATCGGCGCCTTGCGTTTGCCCACCACTGTGAGACAGGAGCGAAGTGCGCGTGCCTACACCAGCCAGCTTCGCAGGAACCAGCTGCATCAATTCGAAGCCTGGCCAGATGAGTATAGCATCAAGCACGTGCTGCGTAATAAGCGCTCGGGGATCTTGATTGCTAGTAAGTACTATATATCATACCAAAGAGAAGTCCGCGAAGACCGCAGTGGGAAAAATCACTAACGAACGCCCAGGTGGTCACCGCGGCGGTGAATCGTCCGTGTCGTAAGCGCCCTCTCCGGTCCTTTGAGGTCGTGTATCCGGCAAGCTAACAGCCGTTCAAGGGTGTGCTTCCCGGATTGCGACCAGAACAAATGGACTTACAATCGGACCATGGAACGTGTTCTATTCAAGGAACCGTATAGGGTAAACAGCTTAGCCAGGATCCCCAACTTGTTACTTGTCGGTTTCAACGCTAATGCGGGCTTTTCTTTAGCTTTCGTCCATCTCTTTGAGTCACACAGGATACCTGCTGTAAGAACGAAGTCTCGTCCACCCCTGCATCCGGCCAGGAGATTGACCAGACCAGTTCAACGATGGACAGCGGTCCCCAGGGCGACTCGTTTCTGGCGCCTCGAATGTTGCCAGACCCAGATGAAGGCGGCGACTACCGATGGCCGCCATCCTGTATGTGACCCCTTCATTGTCTGAAGAACCTGGATGACTGATACGTCTCGATATAGTCCTTCAACCAATTCGCATTCGCACAGCAGCGTCTTTGTGGTGTTCTTCGGCTTGTCCAGTGGGAGACCACCCGCTATTTGCTGTTGGGGCATCTGATGGCTTGTATACTCTACAAGGATACGGAGCGTACTGGGCCTTGTCGAAAAAGCCGTTCTCCGACGATGTGAACGCGGGCAAGCCGATCCTCAAACGACGCATTGGTACTTCCCATGCCCTCGTCACCAGCGTCGAATGGTTGTCCTCGGATGTGATCGCGGCCGGACTCAAGGACTCTTCTGTTTTCCTGCATGATCTCCGGAGCGGGGGAACCGCGACACGACTCCAACATCCACATGCCGTCACAAAGATTCGCAGGGTGGACCCTTACCGAATGGTCGTTGCAGGGATGAACTCTGTAAGGAACATTTGATTTCTCTTTGACAAGGATGAAGCTGACTCTAGCTCAGCTCCAGATGTACGATATCCGCTTTCCGCCCAACGGGCTTCAACCGAAACCGCAACCGACCAGCAAGAAGCATACTTCCACGCGACCCTATCTCACTTTCCAAGACTTCAAGCCCCAAGTCATACCAGACTTCGACATCAGTTTGGAGCTTGGGCTTCTAGCCAGCGGTACGTGCATCCATCCTATTCCCACTGGACCATTTTCGTCCCTCGCAAGAACGCCACGCTAAACTCCGTGTGCTCAGCCACCGACACGGGCAAGATCCAACTGTTTTCTCTGCGCAACGGGGAACAGATTTCTTCACCCTTGTCAAACTACCAGTATGCAGACCCCATCGCCTCCGTCTGCTTTGAATCCGGCGATGCGCCATTTCAGGGGCCTCAGACACCAAGCCTACTCGTCTGCGCCCAAGCCACAGTCGATGAATGGATATGGTAGAAGGAAACAATCCAAGTGGGCCTTTGTATAAAGGTCTATCTATGCACCAAACGCCTATATGATGCCTGGGATATGAGTGTGAACAATACATGAATCAAAGCAAGTAAAAGAAAGCAAACAACCCAGAAAAAACCATCAGAAGAAAAGAAGGGTCCTCCTAATCCAGACCTCCCGCCAACCATTCGCCCACCTCTACGCCGACCGTCTTTGCCAACTCCCCGATCCAGTCCCCTGAAACATTCACACACCATTTCTCCCCCGTATCGGACGTGGTATTCCCGCTACTCAACCCACCGGACCCCATCCCCACACGACCTTCCCGACCCGCCGCAGGCACCACCAACCGTAGCCGCCGCAACGTAGCCAATTCGGCATAGATCGCGTCGGACACGGCCGCCATGCGAATCGGATTGGCAGGGGGGTTGGGGTCAATGGCATGGTAGATGGCGACCAGCCGCTCCAGCGGGAACGGGCGCGCGGTGAGGATGGTCGAGGGGCCAGTGATGCCGCCACCGCCGCCGACCGCCGACGTCGTCGCGGACGAGGTCGCAAAGGCCGACTCCAGCGTCGACTTGGTGATCTTCGTCTTGGTGCGCTTGCCCTTCTTCCGGCTGCCGGGAGTCGACGGGTCCGCCGCCGCCGACGCAGCATCCTCCAGCTGAGCCCGCGAGAGCAGCTTCAGCCGCCGCCGGTGATGCGCGCGCTTGTTCCGCGCGGACAGCGAGGACGACGAGAACTTGGAGAAGAAGATCGTGTCCAGGCGTTGCGGCGTGTGCGAGGCGAGGTAGGCCGAGGTCAGGATCAAGGTGGGGAAGTACGGCAAGGAAGGCAGGGGCGATGGGGCCGATGCGGCAGCCAGGGATTTCGGTCTTTTGGTGGAGGAGACGGCGGTCGTACCCTTCGCGACGGGCGGTTCCGCCTCATCCTCCTCAGTGACGATGTGATGCACCAGCGCCCCTTCCCCCTGATGCCGGAACAGGGCCCGATTCTTGACCAGCAGCCGAGTGAAATCCCACTCCCCGACGCCCCCCGGCGGAGTCTCGCCTGTCGTGATGGGCGCCACAAACCGCGGCCACAGCTTCTCGCAGATCGACCGGAAGGTCGGAATGGAGCTGGCCGTCGGCCCGACCAGAGAATCGTAGACGGCCGCCACGAAATGCGGGTATAGGGTCGAGGCGACCGCGTCCGATAGCCCTAGGGTGGCGGCGGCAGCCGGGGGCGGACCGCTCTGGAGGATGATGGTCGTGGCTTCATTGCGCGTGTAGGGCGGGAAGCTGATATGTGGGACGCCGGCCGATTGTAAGAAGAGCGGTCGCGGAGGGGTACTAAGGACGAGGACGACGCATAGCGAAGGAATCTGTGATATAGGCCGAAAAATCGATAGTAGTCAGCAATCAAAAGCCAAGGGTTCCAATGCAGAGGATGAACACAGAAAGCGATCCCCAGTCATCCACAGGGGTAAAGAAGTAGGGGGCGGGGCGAAGAAAGAAGAACATACCACCTCTCCCAGTCTCGCCAGCGCAGGCAGTAGTGTAGGTGATGCCTCTCTCTGCTTGTCAATCCCATCAAGAACCAGCACGAATTTGTTGCGATTGTTGCGCGTCGGCGGGTGTTGTTCTTGTTGCGAAGAAACGAAAGCCGAAGCGAGACACTCGTTCAGCAGCACAGCGAGCGTACTGACGTGTTCGCAGCGTCCCTTGCCGTACTTCTCCCACTCATCCCGCTTGCCCAGCGCCTCCAGGGTGGCCCAAAGGATCTTGGTGAGCAGATGGCGGCCGGTGATGCACTCGGGGCTGCGGACGAGCGCGTGCGGGACGTCGAGGGCGGCGAGCACATTGCGCACGATGGTGGTCTTGCAGGTGGCAGAGATGCCATGGACGACAATGGTAGATGGGCTTGAGACCTTGGCCTGTTGGATTCCGCATACGTTGTTAGTTTTGCTGGTTTTGTGAGCGATAGATAGAGCCAGAAAGAAGAGATGGCCTTGCGACGTTGACCGGGGGGGGGGCAAAGGAGAAGGGTTTATCGGGGACACAAATTCGTGGACGGACGTACACCGAGCAGGCTAGCAAGTTGGCGGCTTTGGAGCTCGCGACAAGGCCATTGTTTGCTGATCGACTGGGCGACCTCGGAGGGAAGCATCAGGAACTCAAGACGACACCCTGAGGTGCCTGGAAGGTGGACGCTGCTTTGACTTGGAGTAGTAGAAGAATGGTTTGGGGCAGATCGCGCTCCGATAAGCCAAAGCAAGCACTGAAGATCTCCGCCGGAGAAGAAACGCGGGTAACACGGAGTCACGTGTTTGATGCTTTATGCACCACCCTGGCCATTAATTGTTTATGCTTAGGTGATTTATAGTGGTTCTAACTGTAGAACCGTGATCATAAAGAAAAAAATCCTCTGTTTGATCAACTATGGGTACATCTATGGTACTGTCTCCGATGTTGAACGGCGCTGGCCAATAGAAATTGGTGGTCATAGACCCCAAATGCACTTGCAGCAAAAGAACAAGCACAATGTCGGATGAAGCCCGAAAACAACCATCCGTCCATACTGTCCAGATAAGTCCAGAAAGAACGGCCACAAGCTCCACCGGCAGGCAACAACATAGCAGAGTCCAGGTAGACGACAAAATAGAACGCAAAAGAAGACGAGCAAAACCAGATGATAGTTAATAGAAAACAAGGCGAGAGAAAGATGGCACAAGTAAATCATGGGAAAGTGGATAGAAGCATATTGGGGGAATATTAAAAGAAAGCGCAAGGCATGAGACATCAATCTACCCCCAAGCCAGATACTAGGAAGCTCACTAGTCTGCTGGAATGGGAAACAGACGGCAAAAGGGTTTAAACGACATTGGTCGAAAATTTCTCGTCGAAGGACGTGGCAAACGTAAGCTCTGTTAGCAATGGAAAAAAAATACAGGACATCAAATGTGATAAAAAAGCATGTATCAATGGTTTACATCTTGCCGCCAAGAATGATCCAGATATGCAGTGCATCTTGCGTGAGATAAGGTCTTGTCGTATGGGATCAGTATCCTAATCTTCCAATCTGCTGGCGATATGTCGGTGTGGCCGTGAATCATGAGGATCGTTTCATCGTCTCAATATGAGTACAGTTCAGTAAACATGGGACTGGCGCTTCGTTGTGGAATATCGCAGCTCAGTAGTTGGCGAACACCGGATTCTGGTTACTGTGGTTGCTGTTGGGCTGCGCAATGGCCGAAGCGAAAAGGCTGCTTTTGTCCGCAGCACCGCCAGAACCAGTGTGAGCGGCTGCAACGGAGCCAGGATTGAATGCATATGTCTGGTTTCCAAACTGGGAACCGACATGAGAAATGGGGAATGGGTTGTGTTGATACAAGAATGACTTCTGTGTTGGGCTCTGCAGAGGACCAGGAAGCTGGGCTGAGTTCATTTCATTGGGAGTGACCTGGCCACTGCTAGTAGCGCTGCCCCTGCTAGAGCCCTCTGAGGCCAACATTTTGCCGGCGATGCGACGCCCATGGGGGGTCTGGCGAATAGACGGTAGAATAGGGCGAATACAATCAACAATGCGTGTACGTGTGTCAGCGTCCGCAAAGTCCATTGCTGTTTGCACGACATAATTGGCGAAGGAGTCCCTAAGCATCTTTTCGAGTTCCGCACCTGCCAACATCTCATCAATCAGCTGGCGTCTGATATGGATGTCAGCAGTGCGCAAGCACTTTTCAATCACGTTCGAGCTGAACTTCTGCTTGGACAGAGCGGGAATATTTCCACGGAAAGTCTGGCACAGAGGTTCAGTGAAATGAGGCTCTGCAAGATCCAGAATATACTGCACGACGTAATTTCCGAAAGGATCCTGTACAAGTGCGAAGGCGTTGGATGTAATCTGAGCGATGAGACGCGCCCTCTGCTCGCCAGAAGCGTGATCGATACAACGCTGCAAAACACAACACCCATGCCGGTGAGTTCCGACAACCACACAGTTGGCACCAACAGCATCGTAGATGAACTGGGCGTCTTCTGCAGAGAGGCGGTTGAGACATTTCTGAATAACATGGTTTCCATTCAGGTCTTGAACCAACTCCACCACCTGATCCTTCAAAGCGTGAATCACTGTCTGGATTTGCTCTGGAGTGGAGATGAACTCGATCATCTTCTGAAGAGCTCGGGTGCCATGCTGATTCAAAGCGATCTTCACCAGCTGGTGTGCAGCATTGTTGATTAGAGCCGTACGCTGGTCATCATTTGAATATTCCAGTAGCTTCTGGCACAAGTAATTTCCAAAAGGATCTGTCATGAAAAGGAAATGAGGTCAGCATGGGAGTTGTATAGCAGTGGAGACATGATACGAACCTGTCATAAGCTCGACAACATGCATATGAGTCTCCTCGAAGATCATCTGAACATGTTCTGGACTACGCTCTTCTAGCTTTCTCTGCAAGTACCTACACCCATGCTGGTCCTTACAAAGACCGTACAGTTCGCCCTGATAGTGTTCAAGTGGAAAGTTCGTGAAACGAGACAGCTGGGCAGTATCTGCGTCACCACTCCGACGGGTACCAGCCCCCTTGGCTGGGGCTTCCCCTGGGCGGAAATGACCATAGGCGGAAGGATAGCCATTGAAGGGGGCTGCCGGGTTGTACGCTTGAAGCTGTGTAGGAGCTCCCATAAATGCTTGAAGGCCATACCCGTAGAAGGGTGGCTGGAAGGGAGTCAGTGTGGTTGGCGCAGCAATGTTGCTGTTGATAGCTCCGGCTCCAGTGGTGAGCTGCGGGCCGAACGGAGCAGCACTGGCTTGAAGAATCGTCTGCTGAGGTCGGGACCCCTGGATTTTAGCCTCCTCATGTTCAGGTGAGTCCTTGGGTAAGCGATTGGTAGGACCAGAGCCTGGCATCCGTCCCAGGTTGGCATTATGTGGCTGGAATTGCTCCGCGTGAGTCTTGGGAGGTGTGATAGCCGGGTTGAAGGCATCGCCTTTGACTGTGGGTAGATCGTTCGTGGAGTAGGAGGACTGCAAAGATGTAGGTCGGTTTGAGACTGTTGCAGACATGCTTTCGGTTTTGCCGTCAGCGCCGTAGAGAACGTTCGCTTCAAGCGAGTGTCTGGCGACGTGACGTGCAGGAGTAGCGGAATGAGAGTGGACTTCTTCCGCGGAAGACCCAAGCTGTTCAAGACGGAACATGTTCAGGGCGTTCTGAGGCATGCTCTGATGCGAGGTACGGTGACGGCTGTGAGAGTTCCAGGTCTCAGGGTTCGGGGTTCGCGAGTTTGCCAAGTCTAGAGCATCTGAGTTCGCGGATAACTAGGTAGATGAGTAAGAACAGGATCGTCAAATGTTTCGAGGAGACTTACCAGGCCTGAATCGTCACGTCGTGAGAGAGTAGGAAATTTATCGTCGGGGTCCGTCAATTTGAGATAACTCTTGATATCGGGCGTTGGAATTCGATCCTCGTCCTTCAGCATTGATGGATCGTCTTCGCTGTGGAACAAGTACTTTGCGGCGTTGAAGGACTCCAGACCGGAAGAGCGATCGAAGGAAGTTATATTGGGACGAATCTGGGAGCCTAGCCCAGATGAAGGCATTGAATACCGGTGAATGCTAAGTATTGTCAGTTGGTGACTCTTTTGAGGTATGAAAAGCAAGGCGGTGAGAAGAATCTTTGAGGCGGTGAAAGAGGTATCAAGGAGATGCCAGGATGCTGTGAAAGAAGACAGAGGTGGCATTCCACAGTGGCTTGGGTATATTCACAGCAAGGCCACAGTGAATGAATTGTGTTACTTGCTGACATCGGAGCCTTGCAGGCCGCCTCACTAGACCTTGCGGGCATATGCTCTCAGGCAGTGCCTGAGTATCCGAGAAATGGCAAGACAGTGCCTATGAAAGAGAAAGGGGTGAAACTTACGATGGCCCTGGACGGAAAGAAGATGCAGGCTCCTGGCCGAAATCCTCCTTTTCAGAGTTCCTTCGAGAACCAGGAACAGAGTGAACAGAAAATCGATTTGTCGGGGTCTGCGCAGAGCTATGGTTTACTTGACTCTGGGGAGTTGTCACTTGAGATGGCGCGAAAACGTTGAAGAAGCCAGGAGATGAAGTCACACTGGAGGTTGAAAACCGAGTAGGACGGGTGAAGCCAGGAAGGGTGTTATCATGGTATTCTGGCGGCGTCGTCGGCTCACTGACTGGTCCAGACAAACCGGCTTTGGCGAGATCCTTTGCGATTTGGTCCATTTCCAGCTTCTCTTTCTCGTGTTGCAAGTCTAAGAGTTTCATGTCTTCTTCAAACCTCCGTCTCTGCTCTCGCATGTATTCAATATGCTGGCGCTTTTTCTCAAACTGCAGTCAATTAGCAACAGGGCACCTCTGAGCGCCGAGCACAAGAGAACGCGAGAATGCAAGAACACGATGATTCGCATGCCAAGAACACGGAGATCTGAGGACATGCGCTGGGCTTATAATACATCAGAGTAGGGAAAGCGGTGCTTGTCTACAGACAAGAAGTGGGTGTTCGAGTACAGGAAAGGACAGTTAAGTGGTTGTAAGAACCGCTTCATGAACTGCAAATACAGCCAATAATCACCACACAGGGCAGGAACAAAGGCCTTGCTTGCAAGCACACGGCACATGAGTGTTTAACAAACAGTCATAGTACCGGAACCGCTTGGTCGAACGTGATTGCATAGGAACAAAACACCAGGTCACAACAAGGATATCCAGGAAAGATACCAGACTCACCGATGAAAGGAGATCTAGAGGGTCCGCCGCCGGTGCACCCCCACCAACACCATTCATATAGTTCCATGAGGACACTTTACTCGAGTCTGTTGTGAAGCGGCGTTGGAGATTGGCACGAACGTCACCGGATGGACGCGAAAACGCCGACACGAAGTTCGAATGGGTCGGAGAGAGCGCATTGTAGCCAGGAAATGGAGATTCGGAGGGAGGTGATCGTGGAGAGGGGAATCGCAGCTCGTCGAGGCGTTCACTAAGTCCGTTTTTAAATGCCATGGTAGGCGGGCAGTTTGGGATGAGAATCACTGGACTAATAACCATTCAGGGGTGGCCGTAATCAGTCAGTGAACAGGCTATAACATGGTAGGAACGGAAGGTGATGCGAGTTCGGGGGACGTCAATCTCAACCTGCGATTGCAAGGGAAACAGAGAGAAAGACCGAGATTAAAGCACGAGGGCCAAGGAGTCAGGGATCAATGGCTGGTGGGCGGTGTGCTCCGTGAGATAACGAGCTCTGTACGGAGTAAGGGGACGGGGAGGGGCTGAGGGGTGGTTTGGCGGAGCTGATCTCGGAGAAGAACAGCGACTCACACACAATGAACGCCTCGAGAGTTTATTTTTTCAGGTACGAAAAGAGACTTTGGTGACCACTACTTGTGGACACACAAGTAAGGACAGGCTTGATGGAAGGGGAAGGGATGGGGAGGGTGGAGGAGTGTTGAGGGTAGGTCGCACCCCTAACGATGCGTTCGTGACAATGCGGAGATCTCGGTCAATAGCGGTGGTGGTGAATCACAAGCGTTGGGCGATGGAGTCACTACTGCTTAGGCCCTGCGCTGTCTTTTCCTTTTCCTTTTTTTCTTTTTTTGCCCAGGTGGGGAAGAGGATCAAGAGCAGCGTGGACCAGCAAGTAGCAAAACGAACGAACGAGGGTAGGAAGACTTTGGGGGGGGAGAAAGAATGCAGAATAAGAATGGTAAAATAGAATAAGGATTGATTGTTGTACAGTAGAGAAGGTGTGTCAGGTACGGAGTACACGAGAGGGGATGGAAGAAGGAGAGCGGGCAGGCTGACTGACTGACTAGAGTGTGGGAGGCGGCAACAGAGAGGGGGGGAGGAGGGGGGAGGGGGCAAGGCGTGGGCGGCTGGGAAAGACAAGCGGGGGTCAGGGAGGCGGCGGCGGCGGCCACTGCTGTTTCTGCGATCGAGTTCCGTTTTTTCTCCTTTAAATCTAGAAAAAAGAAAATTGCAATAATATCGAAGAAGCTCTTCTACGTACGTACAGTCAAAAAGTCTGAAGTACTGTAATTGTACATACATACTATTACACAGAGCTATATCTACTTCACTGTTGGTGTCGATGGTGCTTCTACCTTCTTATCGGCGCCCGCCCCCAAGCGTTAGATTGCATCATAACTCTCATCCCTCTTTCTCGAGTATAACTACCTGACCATCTGCCCTCATCTATTTCCTGTTTCTTGACTTGCGCAGTGCAGTCAAGTGCAATTCTGCTAAGCCAGGCAGGTGGCACAATTCGATCTTGAAGATGATCCCTTGAAGACTAATAGGTCCATCCCTGTTCCATTTGTTGATAATCAATCTATTAACCCCTCCGACAGCTGGTGAGCTGTCGCTTTCCAACGACCACCTTTCGGTCGATCATTTGCTTTTTGGGCGGATCATGAATGGATCGCTTCTTCGCGATCAGTAATTGGAGCCAACCGGGTCAATAGACATACTACTGCACGACTTCGTTGGGATGGGGTGGCCAATAGCCACTAAAGTTACCCAAGATTGAACTAGTAATCTATAACTAACTAGCACGCTCCATAATCCATCATCCCCTGGTAATCTCCCTCTCGCAGGGTTGAATATTATGATCATGATTATGTTCACCGCGTTGAATGATCCAAAGTAATTATTGACGAGGAAGTCCTCCGAGCCACGGGCTTGTCGGCCTTGGAGAATGCTCTCCGTTTCCAGCAGCGCAACGAACCGGTATCGTCGGAGATCACAACCATGATGATGAAGGAAAGTCTGTTCATGATGGGGCTTATTACCGATCTCCTCCCTGCTGGAGATGTTGCAAGGGGGTTCCCTGCTCGGTGTGCTGGTTCGAGAGCGTGGCTCTCTGCAAGTGTCTTCGCATCAAGTGGAGACAAGCCAGTTGACTAAACCGAAAACTGTGACGGCGGATTGCGCCCTGGCCACCGCACGTACTGTGCCTGGGCCAAAGCATCCCACCGGATACCCTAGTCTAGTTGGAGTCGTTGGACACTGAGAGAGAGATCGGGCTCTCGAACAAGTACATCCTGCTGCAATGAACGACGAGTGATATTTTCGAGTGCTAATAGCGGCTGCGGTGCAAGTCATGGTAGTCTCGAGAAACACCAATGTATCGAGCATAGGCCTAAATTCTTTCTTTTTTTTTCGGCCCTCCAGGACCATGACTGTGCATGTAGTAAGACGGAATGATCCTCTGATTCAGACCCCGTCTGAGGATACTCATACCTAAATTAGCGCATGGGATCTGCGTCATGAATATCACCGATCGTGATCAAGGTTAGTTAGCCCAAGCTGTCAGAGAGGCT
The DNA here is from genome assembly GCF_003184765.1 of Aspergillus aculeatinus CBS 121060. Taxonomy (NCBI): domain Eukaryota; kingdom Fungi; phylum Ascomycota; class Eurotiomycetes; order Eurotiales; family Aspergillaceae; genus Aspergillus; species Aspergillus aculeatinus. The sequence continues at coordinate 73,729 of NW_020291514.1, forward strand.
TTGGGACTTTTGGAGGATTCGCCTCTTGAACGATACCGCGGGCCCAGGCAGTGATCTTGGCCGGATTACCACCCTTTCTTTGTCTTGTTGACATCCATGATACTTCCACCAGGTCACCCTACCCTCTTCTCCAAAGAAACATTAGGTTTCTGGCCAGGTACTAATTTTGAACCGGGAGTCCGTACCAGGGTTCATGACCGGATCTTCACAACTATGAATGCAACAATTAACGGTGCTGTCAGCCTCTACCCATGGATCAAGCAAATCAACGAGCCAACTCGAGGGAAAAGGGGGGAAGACGCGCGTGGCGTGTAGTCTAAGCGTATCATACATAAGCAAAAAATAGAAGGTCGAGGCCAAATTGATCATGGATGATTCAATTCCAGTCTCATTGCAGTGCTGTTCTTCCGGGTCGTAATTTCGCCATCATGGATCATGTCAGGCTGAGTGGCTGTCAGCGGATGATTGGTGCAGCAGAGGAGAAGCGGTGTACCACTTCTCCGCTTCCTTCCATCGCCTTCATTGTTTTACATTGTCTTAGCCTACTAGGTACAGTACTCCGTACCAGGTAGTAAGTACGGGGCACTCCCTCTTCGTCTCCTCACCTTGACGTTTTGACCGCTGTCTGTCATCCGCCCATCTTCTGAGACCCTTCATACTCGAGATTTGGACCTTCAGGGGACAAATTGTGACACCTCCACAGCTCGGACGATATGTGGGGTACTAGGAAGGGCTTGGTTCTTGCGCCCGGCTACCAACCAATTCGCCTACTTGGTTAGGCGATCTGTACATCATTCCATGAGATGAGAGTCAAATTCAATCCCACTAGGTATGATCAGGTACTTACCCTCATCGCTTGTTGGGTAGGCATCGTACCATGGTCACAATGATGTGCGGGACGGAGGCTATTTTAAAATACCTAACTTTGAGATCCAATTTGATCTGGTGCATGCCTATGATGCTAATTTACACCTACTTGGAGAACTACAATTAGTAAAGCATGTATTGTTCGATCCTCTGCTCCGCAGGCTACTTCGGCCCCAGACGATCTACCGCCGCACGGAGAGATATAGGTAGTGTGTTTCATAGTAATCTCAGCACATTATCCTCTGCGGATTGTTTCAGATTCGTCAAGTCCTACTAGTCAGTAATTTAGCGTGATAAGTGGCTAAAAATCGAACTGCATCTGGTTGATCATGTATGGCACCTTTCATCGTCTTCCACCTTGTTTGAACAGGCGCTGGGCTTTGCGTGGTCAACCACGAGTCGATGGGATCAAAATAACACGTGATGAAGGAGAATAATTCAATATATGATCTGTATCATGCAATGCATTTCCCGTCTCTCCGCGGTGCACGAGGGGCTTTCCACCAGCTGCAACTGATCGTTATCAAACAACCTTGATTATCTCCGAAAGGGAGGGGAGAGTCAACTGCCAGGTGGCGAGGCACCCTTCATTTCCCCTCTCCCTCCCTCCATCCCTCCAAATTGCGGTCAGAAAAGCACCCACCGCCACAGCAATCTTCATTACTCATTTGCTCTCTTGCGCATACCTCTAGCCGACTCCAGACTTTAGCTCTGATGTTGTGCGGTGCGTCTGATGTCAAATGTGCGCGAACCGCGCCTTCGCCTTAACCCACATTTGGCGCCGACAAGCCTAGCTCGCGATCAGAGACACAACATATCTATCCTCTTGAACCGATCACTCTCATGCCCAACCCCGCACACTATGTAGCTGGAAGGGTATAAGGTGGTTCCAATTGGGTTCACCGGAGTTTTCTGCATATGTGATGTCCAATGCGGCCATCACTGATGAACTGTCCGCCGACCTTGAGGACGAATCTCAATGAAAGGAAGAGTCCCCTGCCAGTATCCCGAATCAGCATTACATTTGAAATCCTTGTGTAGATACCACGGCTAATTTATCCATTATACCATTGCATTGAATATCAGTGGTCTATAGTGTATAACCTGAACAAGTTGCGAGTTTGTTCAGCCGACGAAACCACACCAAGTAGGCGCACGGTGCTTGGGCTTGATCATGGCCAATATCGATTATATGCCTGACCGAATCCCACCAAGTGTCAATCAACTGCCGAAATCTTTTCATCTATCGGCTCACTACTATTTGTAGCTCACTGTCCGATAGCTCGCACGAGTCCAGTTGCTCGAAAAGCAGGTTTTCTCCAAGAGACTGTTCGCATACCCTCATGCCGAGCTTGGGTAACCATGCCTGCACTCTTTCCAAGCAAGATTACTCTCCTCCACAGCGTGGAATCAATTCTGGTCGGCTTTTTGGTGAAAGTGACTCTGAACTGATCAATGGACTTGTCAGGAGGGTAAATCTGTGGCACGACCAAGATCTTCTGTACAGAAGTCAAAGGGTTAACCAGCTGACGTATCGTGTCCAGGCACGTTAGATTGTGATAGGGCTTGGTATTGTGGTCAATGTTCAGCGACAGGCTTGTCTTTTGATTGCCTGAGATGCCGGTGCAGGTGCTACGGCTACCTCTTAGGAGCTCGATACCCAAAATCTCTATGCGAAAGAGAAGGTTCAATACTTGGGATGCATCAGACTTCCATGTGCCTGCCTAAAGGTGTGGTTCGCAACAAGCATGAATGTTCTTTTCAGTAATGACTTGGACGAGGCGCTGGTCACGCAAGATCCTGGGGCTTCATAAAAGACAGATAAACAACAAATACTCAACAGAGAGAAACAAAGTACTTGATCGTGACTCAGTTGGTAGCGTGCAGTCCCAAGCATTCTCGTGATCGGAATGGCTCACCTTTTGTTGAGAGGAATATCCCGCCGAACACAAGGAGATGGGCCAGCATCTCGCCACGGTCTCTTCAAGCCAACCTACGTCACCAGTAGTCTAGTCACGCAGGCCATAGTGAATCTTGTTAGCAAGTAGAAAAATCAGGGTACCTCAAAGGAGGGAATCAATCCAAGCTGCGTAGGAAGAACTTGCAAATCGAAACAGCTCTTTGAGTGGTGATCTATTGCACATCCCTTCAACCCATTTGAACCGGATCTGTCTCCAATCAATAATCTTTTAGCTTTCAATCATTGACTATACAATCCCACAGAGCTCTCGCCCCTTCTCGCACCAAACAAAGGGCATAGAGAAAGCCTAAGACTTGAGCGGACATGGTCCCTTTCCTCCTTGAGGAGTAGGGCATCATAAAACCGCGTCACTCGAGCCACATCCCAAGCATCGGGTCGAGAAGGCGCAAAGCCAGATCCCGCAGGCCACGAGAAAGAGGAGAAAGCAGGGGCAAAATAACACGCGATCGACCTAAAATCAAATATGGGTGTGGTCCCGGGGCGAGGTCGATTATAAGCAAAGTCCTTCTCTTTCTTAGCCCTTGGGAGGGAAAGCTCCCGGGGTCATAATAGCCGCATGCATGGATGCACATGTAGGCCCTAAGGTGACATGCTCTTCGTGCACTGTGCTGTATATGTACAGGAGTACCCTCTATGTAGCCCTGAGTAGAAGAAAATCCATGACACTGCTTGACTTCTAGCTAGCATAGCTCGGCGCGGTCAATGAACTCGAAGACATGACTAAGGTCTGGCCTGAGCAAATGCGCAGTGGGGAAAAATATGAAGGAGAGAAAGCAGGGCGTTTTCTTCTTTCTGCGTCTCTCATAGCCCCAGCCGGATTGGATCGAATTGCCTGGCTGTACAAATTGTTAGCGATCTATTGCCGCTCATTTGATGCTCTACTCACACTAGTCGGTACCTGATAACCAGCCGACAAGAGTGTCTGCCGTCAGATAGTACTAGCACACGCAGCGCATCGCATCAAAGAGAGCTGAGTGAAAGTATGCTCATTTTCGCAAACCCCATGAGTGAGAGCTTGGACTGTCAGGAGCTATCATTTATGCATAGGGGATCAAGCTTTGCTCGCCCCCTCAGACATGGCGACTGTTCATCCAAAGAGGCACTCGGGAGACTGTTGCGCCAGCGGCTCTGTCATGTGTCACTCCGTGTGAGGATGAGGTGCTTGGCTGGGGATCAATCTAGCTGCGGGAGCAACCGCGTTGATCATGGACGCGAGGCCATCAATGCACGGACCAGTTCAACCAGTCACTTAGGAAACTCTTTTCGACGAGGACTCGGCTCGACCCAACTGATAAATCCAATGCCTGAAAGGGCTGAGGTTATTCACCTCGCAACGGCCCGGTTCCCAGCCACAACATGGATCTCACCTTGGACTTTCGCTTCTTCGAATGGATTTGATGCTCAGAATGAACATTGCCAGACTCACACCGAAAAGTAATCCCTTTGATATTAGCCATTCTGGTTATCGACGAAGACTATAATTCTTTCCAAGACACATCTGGAATATAGTTGCATTTGAAGAATATTTAGTTTATATTGACCGACTGGCCTAGTGGTTACGGCGCTCGTCTTACAATCTCCACATTGATTACACGAGAGATCGCAGGTTCGATCCCTGCGTCGGTCATATACTTCTGCAATTTCTTTTTGCTCTCGCTCCGAGGCCTACATATCTCTCCAACACCAAAGACTGTGTCATTGATCTCTTGAGTAGTCTGTTGTGACCTTTCTCAAGCAAGAAATGTCTTCTGAAACACACTTGCTCATGAATGATATGTTCTTTTGCGTCCTCCCTGGTTCGTTGAAACCACACTCTCTTCGCAAACTACAAGTCATGTTTACAGATGTTGAGACGCGCATTCCTTCTGTACTGGCGATTGTACGATTTAAAGTATTTTTCTAGCTGAAGAGATAGAGTGGTGCATCTATCAGTATAAGCAAAAGTGTCTATGGCTAGCCATCATGGTAAGACTGTCTAATTTTTGTGCCCATGCACACTAGCATTTATGTATGCCTCACTAGTGCAAGCATACCTGGGTCGATATGAGTGTATCTTTACAGCGTATTCTCAATGGCCTTCGCTCCCTGGTAGCATGCAGTCCTGACATAAGAAAATCACGAAGCATCTTTGTCCAGACTGGCCACTGCAGAAGTGCTGAGATTACTAGTAGTTCGATGGTGAGGGTGGGTCGTATCAAATGCCGTCAGTGGATCCGGGTGTTTCCAGAGCTATGGTCCCTTTCCCCTCTTTCATTGTTCCCTTTAACTGCCCCTCTTTCTCTCATGGTTTATGAAAAGCATCGGTCTCACAACCAGTTGTTAATTCTGAGGCTCATCTTGTGATTCCACCCTGCCCTCCCACAATCCTATAACCATGAAAATCCTCCAGAAACCTCCGCGATATGTCACTGCTAGTATATTGTGCTCCTGCGGAGGACTCCTCTTTGGGTACTTATTTGCTTCTGACCCCAGTTATCTCAACTTCAATACTAATGCCTAAATATTAGAATGGATACAGGGATCATTGGCCCCGTGACCGTCATGGAAAGTTTCACCTCACGGTTCGGAAGCCAGGCTGCAGTGATTCACGGGCTGATCGTGTCGTCCATCCTTATTCCTGCCGCAATATCTTCATTCTTTGCAGGTTACTTGGCAGACAAACTGGGTAGGCCAAAAGGCATCAGTATTGGTGCCTTGATATTTGGAATTGGAGCAGGCCTCGAGGCAGCAGCTGTTCACATTGGCATGTTCGTAACAGGGCGATGCATCGAGGGCATAGGGGAGGGCTTGTACCTTGGAACTTTGGTAGTGTATGTCCGACCTCCCTCCCCTCCAAACAAAGTCAGTCTGTCTGACGCTACACAGTTATATTTGCGAGATTTCGCCGCCCGACGTCAGAGGTGCTTTAACCACCGGCCCTCAGTTGCTCATCACACTGGGTTTGGTAGTGGGTTTCTTCACATGTTATGGAACGGCTCGCCTGGAATCTTCATTCTCGTGGCGTACTCCCTTCCTGATTCTTGCTTGTTTGGCAGTGGCTTTCTCGGTTGCTTCTTGGCTCTGGCTGGTCCCGTCGCCCCGATGGTTGACCATTCACGGTCGCCGAACCGAGGCTACTGCGGCTTGGGACTACCTGGGGGTAAGCCAGGCGGAACGCGAGAAGGCTGAAATTGAGCAGGACAGAGTTCTTGTCGCTGAAGTTGTAAGCACCTCCAGCAGAGAACGTGCTTCATCAGTTCCTCAGGCCCAAGCAAAGTCAGCCAAGGACAAGATTTTCGATCTCTTCTCTAAAGACGTTCGGACTCGCACCATTCTAGCTGTCTTCCTCATGGGAATGCAACAGCTCAGTGGGATTGACGGTGTTCTTTATGTAAGGTTCTCCTCGCCAACCTCTGGTGATCACAGCACTCATCTCTTGTCTTCTCAGTATGCTCCTCTTCTATTCGAGCAAGCAGGACTTGCATCCTCGTCAGCAAGCTTCTTCGCTTCCGGCGTCTCTGCAATTGTTATTTTCGCTGTCACTATCCCTGCACTCATATGGGCCGACAAATGGGGTCGTCGACACAGTACCATTTATGGTGGCATCGGCCTCAGCATCACGATGCTTCTGATAGGAGCTCTATATGCAAGCAGGGCAGTTCACAGCTCAAGTGGAGCGGGGCGATGGGTAGTCATAGTCAGCATCTACATATTTGCCGTGATATACTCTTTGAGCTGGGCTGTCGGCATTAAGATCTATGCAGCAGAGATACAGCCACAAAGGACTCGTGCCTCAGCAACTAGCTTAGCTCACGGGAGCAACTGGGCGGCTAACTTCCTAGTAGCACTTGCTACACCAATTCTACTTTCGAGAAGCAGCTTTGGTGCATATTTCCTATTCGCGGGATGCACACTTGTCACGACCTTTGTATGCGCAGTCATGATGCCAGAGACCAAAGGCAGATCGCTGGACGAGATCGAAGAAGCATTCAAGTCGAAGGCTGTGGGCTCGCAGTCCCTCCTGAATGTTCTTCGCCGGACCACCCGATCTATGCCCTGATCAGCGATGGTCGCCCGGAATAATTCGATCTGTGCACAAATTGCAATTGAACTGATGACAACCGACAGATTCAAGGGGTGGGTCAAAGCGTCAGCGTTAGCCGGAGATAAGGTAAAACAGCGGGCGGGGCCGAATGACATTCTGATTTGGGGTTAGCACGAGAATTTGTAAGCCGGATTAAGATCTAACCATATAAGGATAGCTTCGGATTATGTAACCTGCCCCTCTGCCGAATGGAAAATAGTTCGGATAATCCCCTCGCTGATAAAGAAGAAATTGTGCCGTCAATCTAGAATGCCGTGACGCCCGCTCTTCACCACCCTTGATCGACCTGCAGCAAGACCCGCAAGTTCTGATCAGCAATGCCTCCTCGTAGGAGAGCGCCGATTTCTGCGGCCAACTTGCGGTCCACGCAATCTGGAGAGGTAAGTTGGAGTTAAAAAAAAGAAAGATTTCCGCGCCGTCTCTCGCCGTCTCTCGCCGCCCTCATTAACCTTATGCGACGTCTTAGGCCGCTGCCTCTTCCAGGCCAGGAACCACCGATGCTTCCAAACGCAGACGCGCCTCTCAGTCCAAACCTGCTCCGCCCCCAGAAGAGCCAACTCCCGTCGTCGAGGAACAGCCGCAAGCTTCCGATGAGGAGCATTCTCACACTTCGTACCGCCACCGAGATCCCTTCGATGCTCTTCTCGAGCCGTTCTACTACAACAAGGGCCTAACGGATCCGATCAACACCGCCAAGGATAAATGGAACCTGCTGCCGGCATTCCTCAAGGTCAAAGGTCTGGTGAAGCAGCACATTGACTCATACAACTACCTGGTCGAGGTCCAATTGAAGAAGATCGTCGAATCCAGCTCCACAATCCGCAGCGATGTCGACCACAACTTCTACATAAAGTTCACCAACATCTACCTGGGATTCCCTCGACGTGCAGACGAGCCGCAAGATGTCCGGGCCGATTTCTCAGAGTCCACTGTGGCCCCGCACGAATGTCGCCTTCGTGACACAACCTACGCGGCGCCCATTCAAGTCGACTTTGAGTATGTTCGTGGACGCCAAAGGGTTATGAGGAAAGGTGTGGCCATTGGAAGAATGCCGGTCATGCTTCGGAGTTCGAAGTGCGCGTTGGCGAACAAGACTCCAGCGGAGATGTCCGTCTTGAATGAGTGCCCTCTTGACCCTGGTGGTTATTTTATCGTCAACGGTACAGAGAAGGTCATCCTCGTCCAGGAGCAGTTGAGCAAGAACAGAATCATCGTCGAGACGGATCCCAAGAAAGAGATTGTCCAGGCCTCGGTCACTAGGTAACACTCTGCCGCTTTTCCCCCATTCCATTGGTGGGCACTGGTACTAATCTCTTTGTGCAGTTCTTCCAACGAACGTAAATCCAAAAGTTATATCGTGTTGAAGAAAGACAAGCTCTACGTGAAACACAACGTTCTCAGCGAGGACATCCCCATTGTGATCCTGCTCAAGGCCATGGGTATCCACACCGACAAAGAGATGCTCTTGCTCGTCGCCGGTGTCGATAAGGTCTACCAGGAAGATTTTGCGATCAATTTCGAAGAGGCGATCAAGCTTGGTATCTATACCCAGCAACAGGCACTCGACTGGATTGGCGCACGGATTAAAATCAACCGCAAGCAATCCACATATCGCCGAACTCATGTGCAAGAGGCTGTGGAAGCCATCGCTTCCGTTATCATCTCTCACATCGAAGTCAAGAACATGGATTTCCGACCTAAGGCTATCTATGTCGCCCACATGGCTCGTCGTGTTCTCATGGCTAAGAATGATGCTACTCTGGTAGACGATCGCGACTATCTCGGAAACAAGCGGTTGGAACTGGCTGGCCAGCTGTTGGCTCTGCTTTTCGAGGACTTGTTCAAGAAGTTCTGCTTCGATATCAAAATGAACATCGACAAAGTGCTGAACAAGCGGAATCGTGCCGAGGCCTTTGATGCATATAGCGTGATTACGATGCACAGCAACCACATTACTCAAGGAATGAACCGCGCTATTTCCACCGGAAACTGGAGTTTGAAACGTTTCCGCATGGAGCGTGCAGGTGTGACACACGTGCTAAGTCGGTTGAGTTACCTTGCCGCTCTGGGTATGATGACGCGTATCAGCAGTCAGTTCGAAAAGACCAGAAAGGTCAGTGGTCCCAGAGCACTGCAACCATCCAACTTCGGTATGCTCTGTCCGGCCGATACTCCGGAAGGTGAAGCTTGCGGTCTCGTGAAGAACTTGGCACTCATGACCCACATCACAACGAATGACGAGGAGGGCCCTATCCGGAACTTGATCTTTATGCTCGGTGCTGAAGACATTTCCACAGTCGGTGGAAAGGAACTTTATGGCCCGGGCTGCTACACTATCTCGATCAATGGTACTCCTATGGCGCTCACTCGACGACCGAAATTTTTCCTCAATGCTTTCCGAAGACTCCGTCGGATGGGTCGAATCTCCGAGTTCGTCAGCATTTACATCAACCACCACCAGCGGGCTGTTCACGTAGCCACCGATGACGGAAGAATCTGCAGACCGCTTGTCATTGTTGATAACGGCAAATCTCGCGTGAAGGCCCATCATCTTGAGAAGCTGCGGGATGGTACCATGGCTTTCGACGACTTCCTTGCTCAGGGATTGGTGGAATATCTTGATGTGAACGAGGAGAACGATTCATTAATTGCTATCTACGAGAAAGATATTACTGAAACAACGACTCACCTGGAGATTGAGCCGTTTACTGTTCTTGGAGCTGTCGCCGGTCTGATCCCGTATCCCCACCACAACCAGTCGCCCCGTAACACTTATCAATGTGCTATGGGTAAACAAGCAATCGGTGCGATTGCTTCGAATCAATTCTTGCGGATTGATTCTATCTTATATCTCATGGTCTACCCGCAGAAGCCGATGGTCAAGTCCCGCACGATCGAGCTGGTCAAGTACGACCAACTACCCGCTGGACAAAATGCAACTGTTGCGGTTATGAGTTACTCAGGATACGATATTGAGGATGCCCTCGTGTTGAACAAGGGATCTGTGGATCGTGGATTCGGAAGATGTCAGGTGTTCAAAAAATACGTCACCAACTTGAAGAGTTACTCGAACGGCACCAAGGACCGCTTGAGTGGACCGCAGTACGAGAACGATGCTCCGATCAGGAAACATGCCCTGCTCGAGAGCGATGGTCTGGCTGCTGTGGGTGAGCAGGTCAACGCCGGTGAAGTCTACATCAACAAGTCCACGCCCGACCAGTCGATGTCCTCTGGGTTCGCCAGCTCTGACCCTGGCCGGCCCGTTTCTTATATGCCAACTCCCATGACCTACAAGCTTCCCGATCCTGCTTACATTGACAAGGTCATGATTTCTGTGACCGAAAACGAGAACCAGCTGGTCAAGGTCTTAACTCGACAAACACGTCGTCCCGAAGTCGGTGACAAGTTCTCCTCCCGTCACGGACAGAAGGGTGTCGTGGGTATTATCGCCGACCAAGCCGACATGCCCTTTACCGACCAAGGAATCAACCCGGACATCATCATGAACCCTCACGGTTTCCCCTCTCGCATGACAGTCGGAAAGATGTTGGAGCTTGTTGCAGGCAAAGCCGGTGTCTTGGCCGGCCACCATGGCTACGGCACTTGCTTCGGCGGCACTCCGGTTCAAGAGGCGTCTCAGATCCTGATCGACCACGGCTTCAGCTATGGTGGTAAAGACTATCTTACCTCCGGTATCACGGGCGAGGCTCTGCCATTCTATGTCTTCACCGGTCCCATCTACTACCAGAAACTCAAGCACATGGTGCAGGACAAGATGCACTCGCGTGCTCGCGGACCGCGCGCCATTCTCACCCGCCAGCCCACGGAGGGTCGTTCCCGTGACGGTGGTCTCCGTCTCGGTGAGATGGAGCGTGATTGTCTGATTGCGTACGGTACCAGTCAGCTGCTGCTGGAGCGACTGATGATCTCGTCTGATCGACACGAGATCGATGTGTGCGAGCAGTGTGGTTTCATGGGCTATCTGAACTGGTGTCAACGGTGCAAGTCCTCTCGGAGTGTGGTGAAGATGGCAATTCCGTACGCCGCCAAGCTTCTCATCCAGGAGCTGATGAGTATGAATGTCACTGCGCGATTGAAGTTGGAAGATGAGTTTCCCGAGATGAAGGGTCGGTAGACGAAGACGGTTCAAAACATCAACAACAAAAGCACTTCTGTCAGTCTTCCATTTTTGGCGAGATATATAAAGTAAACCAAACGGAAGGGAAAAAGTTCAGGTCATTTGAGAGACAAAAAAGGAGGCGTTTAGAGCATCATTGGGAGGCTCCCGCTTGGGAAAGGGGGTTTTCGCTTGTACATAACGTTTGCATGCATAGCGCTCGGCGATGCGGTCGAATTTGAATAGAACAGTTTTGACTTATAAGAGTATCATACAAACACTGCCAGGTGGATATGTATACCGGTATTTCACTCACACGCCTTCAATTGACAGTACTGTCCGTCTAAACCCCGCCAAAATACCTCCGCACGACCCCCCAGTACCGGTCCGGATCGGTCCTCATATGCGACACATGCGCCGACCCGTCAAACTTGACCCTCTCGACCTCCCACCCCTGCCGCGCAACCTCCTCAGCATGACTCTCCACATCCCTCGCATCGACCACCCGATCCCCCTCGGAGTACAGATAACATCTCCTCGGCGCAGCCTCCGCCCCCTCCGTGCGGGAACCCCCCCGCACCACCAACCCCGCATCCACCGTCCCCCGCCGCCCGACCATCACCCCATCCGCGCGCGGCATGACGGTTGTCAACAGCATCGACCACCCCATAATCCCCGCCAGCACCAGCATCCCCAGCAGCCGCAGCACCGGGTTCGCCGGCAACCCGACGGCCAGCGCGCGCATGCCGCCGCGGAAGGTCGAGGTGCCCGGCGCGCTGTCGTAGAGCATGGCCTCGACGGCCAGCGGGCGGCCCGTGGCAGCCCGGTAGGCCTCGAGCAGGTGGGCGACGGCGAAGGTGCCGCCGTTGGAGAACATGTGGATGTAGACGCGGGGGTGGGAGGAGCCCGGCCCGCGGCTTGGGTCGTCCCGGCTGGTTGTTGCGTCGGCGGCGGCGGCGGCCCGGAGAGCGGTGACGGCGGGTTGCAGGCGCGCGTGCTGCGTGCGGGCGGTGAAATTAATCAAAAAGTCCAGGGAGGTGGAGAGCGTGTACAGGATCGTGGCGCGGGGGTAGAGGTCGAGGTAGGTGGTTAGGTATTTGGTGAGGGTGCGCGGGTGGGCGTTCATCCAGAAGGCGAGGATTATGATCTGCTCTGGTTTGTGGGGAGCATTGGCTGGACAGTGGATGTAGACGGAGGGGGAGAGTTGGGTGAAGGCTTTGAGGGGGTTGGGGGGAGGGGTGGATGCGGTGGTGGTCATTGTTTTGCTGTAGTGGTGTGTCTCTTTGGAATTGAATTGCGAGGTCTGGAGGGTGAGAGAGAACTTGAAGGAAGGGCAGGTTTGATTGTTTTTGTGTAGAACGGTGTAGTTATTCGGTAGATCCTATAGAATTCTATCCGAGGCAAGAAATCGGGGAGAAAAAGAACGTCAACACTCGGGAGGTTTCTTTGGTATAAATTGGAAGGATACGGAGTTGCGCTAGCCAGACTCTGGAATCCTAGATTATACGATCAGCCACCCGGCTTACCGTCACTAGAGGTAGTATTTATGACTCGTTGATTTTTCAGCTCCTAAGCACTAGACTCGAGCATCACTTCAAGAGTGGAGAGTCTTTGACATGGCGGCAATGCGGATTTTATGATTACTCACTGGTCAGCATGCCCCCCCCCCCGGGAACATCATTGTAAGGGCTGCATGCCTTGCACCTGGGCACAATGAATAACACGAGAAAAACCTCCCGATCAGAATTGGTACTAAAGCTAAACCTATCAAACGCCAGTCCTCGCTATGCTCTAATATCGTCCTGCTTTTGTCCCGTGTCTCAGTCTATCACTCATGAGTTTGTCATTCAACCCCAGGAATGTCCCGAACCTAGGGCTTGTATAAGGGCTTGGGTCTCAATGCGCCCGTAAGACATTGCCGGACCTGCGTTGCACCGTTTCGAATTGCTCGCTGTTCTCGACTAGGTAGGCGTAGCAGAGCCACTGGCGTCCTTCTTCTTTCCTCTCAACGTTTGCCCGGATCCTTGGAATCGGGGCTTGTCTCCTTCAACAACCTGCCCGGTTTCATCGCGCTTCTTCACAGGCTTGATTGCGTATCCAAAGAAAAGCTGATTCGGGGGCAGTCGAAGAGGCTGCGGCCCGTTGGTTCTCCTGACCGGAGGAGGATGCTGAGGGTTGGTAGCACCAGGTGTGGGAGTGGATGGTTTGGGTGTGGGGGTTTTACTACCCTTCTTAGCGTTCAAACGCTGTCCACCGACAAGGAAGTTTGACGACACAGCCCTTGCTCCGGCAGCGGCGTCGGTTGACTCGGGTGCGATGGCAGCATAATTGATTGACTGTGCCATGGTGCCATGGGGATGTAGCAAGCCACCGGACGGCAACTTGCCGCTTACTCCGCTGCGAGGCGTACTGGTTCCACTGGGACGTTGCGGCTCCTCGTAGCCCACCGGAGGCGCAAAGTCGACTTCAAGGTCGGTCTCGAGGACTGAAATAGCGTTGCTCTGGCCAGAAGGCTTGGTTTCTAAGACAGCCATCTCGTAGACCTGGTCGTTGTAGGCGAATGTGAAGACGTCACCCTTGGTCAGGCAAGAGAAGTTTCGGAAGGCATTCTCCAACACGGCCTTGGGGTCGCTGATGTCGAGGAAACTGGTTGACTGAGCCTGTAGCTTGATGAACTGGCCCGGTGATAGGTCGGTGGATTTGATCTGAACTAGATCGCCAGGCTCCAGAAGAAGTGTTTGCATCAACTATAGCACCAATTATCAGCTCTGCGACCATGTATAGGTTGTGGCAGGGACCTACCCAGAATGGCAGGTAGATCTTCCCCTCCTCCGCAATGAATTCCAAGACACCCGCATGGGTCATTCTTTCCCTGGCACCATTGTGAAGCTCAAACAACATGGGGTATGTGATATGCAAGCGCGTCAGCTTGTCCAAAGCGCTAGGCGGCATGATGACCTTGCCGCCGTGGTTGACATTTTCTCTCTCTGGACCGGGCATCATCGCAACAGGGTAGCATCGGTAATATTCATCGAAACGGCGGGCTGCTCCTCCACGACGAAGCATACTGGAGCCAAGCACCCCCTCCATCGGATCGTCCTCCCAGTAACCGGGCTGAAACTGCTTCCGTTTAGTATGGGATATCTGAGTGACTTGACGGCGTGCAAGCGGGGAGGGGGAACCCACCATGACCAACGGGAGCTAGCTAAGGAGATGATTGGAAGCTGGAAGAGATATGAGTGTTGGGAACAAGACTCAATAGCGGCTTGTGATGAATGGTATGGCCGAAGGTGACGAGCCCGGGAAGAGATGTCAAGAAGTACTGAGGTGTAGCAAACAGAGCTCGAGCAGTTGTAGAGAGTGACGGGAGTTCAGGTACGTTCGGCCGATCAATCGGATCGCCTGCGGTGACGCAAATGGCGCGGCTCCGCTTTGATTTTCCGACCCGACCCCAGACAACGCAGTGCAGCTTCAAAATGTCTTGATTCTTACCTCTGTTCGCCCCGACCTTCTGGCTCATTTGCAACCAAATATAGAGTTGACAGTTTACTGCGATCCGTGACTCCCTCCCACGCCTTCCCATGTCAGCCTCTCAGCCCCGCCCCAAGCGGGCAGGTGAAGACTTCACCCGTACACACCACGAGGACGAGGACGGCTCATCGACCAAGAAGCCTCGTTTTGATCTGCGAAACCCCTCTGCTCTTGCTCCCGATGCACTAGAAGAAGACGCAGTTCTAGATGCCGACGAAATCGGACGCCGAGGCCAACAAGTCCGCCGCAAAGCCGTCAACTTGGACGGTTACGACTCCGACAGTGAAAACGAGGGCTTCTCAGCGCGCATTGAGGCCAAGTCAAAAGCAAGCCGAGAGAAGCACGACGCTGAGGACGATGACATGTTTGCCGAATTGCAGGAGGACTTTGGGCCCGAGGAGATCGATGCCGATGAAGCCATGCGCAAAAACAAGAAGAACGTCCGGTTCCTGCGGGACGACGAGATAGAAGGACAGGTTGCCTCGTCCAAGAGTGGCGGGACGGTGCACGCAGATTTTACCAAGGGGGCTGACACAATTGAGGACGAGGAGGACGAAAGCGAAAGCGAGGTCGGGGATGAAGAGCGCGCTAGACCCGACGAGGAGCTGGATGAAGAACTGGGTGCGGGTGCGAAGAAGAAGCATGCACCACTCCTAGACGCTTTCAACATGCGCACCGAACAAGAAGAAGGTCGCTTCGATGACCAAGGAAACTATGTCCGAAAGGCAGCAGATCCCGACGCGGTCTACGACACGTGGCTGCAGGGGGTCTCTAAAAAGGACATCCGACGCGCCAGGGAAGCTGCAGAGAAGCGGGAGGAAGAGCGCAAGGAAAAAGAGCGCAAAGACGATAGTGTACTCACCGCGGATGTCTTGAGAACTCTTATCACCCATCTGGAACGAGGCGAGACGATCTTAGAAGCTCTGGCAAGAATAGGCAAGGGCGCTCAAAAGAAGCAAAAATGGCAGACCAATCGCAATAAAAACCGCAAAAAGCAGAGTGACGCTGCACCTGAGGATGCGGAGATGACAGAGGACGATCCAAAGGAAGTGGCCAGAAAGCAGGCTATCGAAGAGATCACCGGTGCTGCCGACATCCTCATGACTAGAGGGCAGGCAGAGATCTATGACACTGAACGCGAGATCCTTACAAGGCAGTACCGCCGCGAGACCGGCGAGGACTGGGTCGATCCTCCGTCTGCAGACTCCTCCAACTCCGTGGAAGAATCCCCTGCGATGTGGGAGTTTCGGTGGTCCGATGCTCGTGACGGTGGAGTCATACATGGCCCATACGATGCTCCTACGATGGAGTCTTGGAGAAATGCAGGATATTTTGGGGAAGGAGTTGAGTTTCGCCAAACGAATGACGGCAGTCAGTGGAACAGTACAGCTATCTTTGTTTGAGACTGGCGTGCCCAGTCTATGTCACGAGGCGAATATTGTATATGTAAATTAGCATCGTCGGATACCCGGGTTCTTGGGAATATTAATCTCATCATTATCATTCGAGCCTAGGCTAGGCTCACTTTTGACTAAAATCTGACCCTAAAATCAAAGTGCCCATACCTTGACTTCTCAAAAAGCGCCGGCAATATCATACATCAAGCAATTGATGCGAAAACAACAAACAGATCGAGTCAAGTAGACGAGGGAGTGGCTGGATTACTCCTTGCCTACACCATTCCATCTGCGACATCTGATCACTGAAAACAGATCCGTGTATGACCGTCTTTGCATAACTCCAAGAACGTCCTTAGGAAATCAACTCTATGACAGTTCCATGGCATCGCCATTTGTGGGGGCAGTGAAGCTCACTGCACCTTGATCGCCAATGAACCGTTGCTCATACGCGTTGACAAACTTGACGCTCCGAGCAGGGTCGTAGAACAGGCGATAGCTGCGCTGGACATCATCAATGCTGACTTCCTTCGCCTTGCGCTTCTGGCTGAGCAAATGAGATGTTGTGATGATGTTGCTGGCGTATCTCAGATTCGATTCTTGGCCGATTTTCGTCAGAAGTGCCAAGGCATCGGGTGAGAGGTCGATCTCCTCTTCCTGTGCCCGAATGGCCAAGATCTGTCTGATCTCGTCCGCAGAGTAAGGCTGTGTGCTGACAATGACCACTCGGTCAAGGAAGTCCAAAGGCAATCCGTGCGGAGAGCTGTAGGTAGTGCCGCGGATCCGGGAGTGGCCACGGTTGCTGGCCATGATAACGATGGGTGCCAGTTCCGCCTCCAGAGCACGGTTGATGTACGAGAAACATTCGATATCCAGCATATGCACCTCATCAATGAACAGAACACCGGGAATAATCTCGGCCTTGCCTTCTTCTTTCCACTCAGCCACCTTGGTGTTGATCTGATCCCTGACCTCACTCCGGATCTCGCCCGTGTCACCCGAGAAGAGGGCCAAGAAGCCCTGTGACCGCGAATTGATGACATCGATTTCGTGCAGGCTAACAGTGTGTACGATCTCCTTGCGAACCTGAAGCTCACCCTCAGGACATTGCACAAATTTGGTGTCGGCGCCCATGGCATCATAATCCCGGGAGCGTGCGTAAGAACGTCCTAACTTGGTGATTTTGCCGGACGACTTGTCGATAGAAATGATGTCTCCTGCCATCACTCTCTCCTTGGTCATCGAGTCGATCATCTTTGTTCCCATGTCATAGATTGTCTCCATATCCGTTGTCTTGATTGTGAGCTTTCCTTGTTTGTTTCCCTGGGCAAGTCAGCATCGACATGTTGCGCCAAGCATTGAAGCAGGTGAGATCGAAGTGAGTGCTGGGTGAAGTTTCGAATGACGGTTTGTGAGAGATCTACTTACACCGGTCACACTTCTATCGATCTGAATCTCCACAACTTCGCCCTCAATTATTTCGCTTTCCTCCTTGATGCGAACCCCGATGGACTTCCGGAAAGCTTGCGTGAGAGCCTCCGTCTTGGACATCTCCATCGAGAAGATTTCGGAAGAAGCGAGCATGGTGAAAGGAACATCCGGTCCAAGAGACTGGGCCATGCCCATGGCGATGGCTGTTTTACCCGTGCTGGGAGGCCCTGCGATCAACACAGCTCGACCAGCGATTTTGCCTTCCTTTACCATCTGCAGAATGACAGCAGCAGCCTTGCGGGCCTTTTCCTGACCCACAAGACCCTGGGAGGAAGCTCTGGGCTGCAAAGAGTCGATATCAACACCGAGGCCACGAATATGCGAATGAGCAGCAATGAGGTTCAAACCCCGGAGCTCCTTGGTCTCCGCAACGGTAGAAATTGGCTGTCGGCAGTCAGCAATGGGAGGGAGTTAACTAGGATTGGAGAAGGTGTTGGCGGTCAACTCACGGCAGCCATCGCAACTACTTGCAGACACGAAAAACTTTTCCTGTGGACGAGTGACAAGTAGCAAGTGAATTCGATGTACCAGCCCAAAACTGGTCTGCAGGCGTTGCGGAAATGCAGACTGAATGGAAGAGCTGCGCAGGGCAGAATCGGCCGAGCCCACAGGATACCGCCCGGTGTACCGCCCGGCAGAAAACTGTTGTTCGCGCCGGGGCCCGTGCCTCTGAGATTTGTGGCGGCCGACAAGAGATGGCACTACAGACCACTACAAGTGAATGATGGGCCAGCGATCCAACTGTTCACTGGGTCAGTTTCGGCTGCTTCACGCGTCGTTTTCCCACTGCTTGTTGTCCCGCTGCTTGTTGCTCTGTTTATCGCATCCATGACAACTGGTATACAGGGCGCCAAGGATCCATGAACGTAAGCAATTTACCTTTTCTGGTTTTGTCTTGTACCAACCTGAACTTCCCCATAACCTTCCAATGTGATGTTTACCCTCAATGATCGCTCTTTCCACATTGTCTCCCGCAACATGGATTCAATTGAGTAGAAAGGTCATCGGTTTACCAAGATTACTCGACAGTTTTTCCCCAAAAACTTGACAAGTTGCCATGGAACCAGAGACCTCACCCTCACGCGACCCCCGCCTGGCTCGCCCTTTCAGACCAACTGCTGCCCGCACATTGTCCGAGACTCACTCGCGACTCAGTGCACAGCAATTAAGCACCCACTCGGTTACTGAACGGAATACTTCCAATCCCGACCACCTAATACGCGGTGTCTCCGACCTGGTCCAAGCCGCAATCCTCGCCGCCAATAGCAAGTCGGAGAGAGACCGATTACAGAAAAGAAAGGAGGCTACCGCGACATTATGCACAAAAGCCAAAAGCGTCAACATTTTTCCTTCGACTGCGGCTTTCTTCCAACAATCTCAAGCAGATGAGGACGCGGAGCTCACACGTGTCGAGGAGGCCCTCAAGAGGCATAATGCTACTTACCAACAGCGCGAAAATGCTTTGCGGCTCACACTCGGCTCGTCCATCTTCGATACGAGTAGATCCGAACAGACTAACCACTTGCAGCGCGAAGTTCAGACAGCAAGAAGCGATTTGGGCAGCGCCAGGGCTGAGATCACTAAGCTGCGAGACTATAATGTGACTTTAGAGCACAAATTAAAAGAGCTCCAAGCCCGCGTGACCCGGACAGAGAAAGCTTCTTCGGACTATGCAAGCACGTTAAAAAGGCATGCAGATCATAATACGGAAACGAGTGAGCGCATTGCGCACCTCAGCTCGGCTTTGAACAAACAATCAGATTCATTGCCTCCGAAAGATCAGATGGATAAATTACTATCCTCAATCTTTGATGTGGGCGGTAGACTGGAGTCTCTTGAGACCAAGAACAAACAAGACATAGAGGAGTATCGGGACTTGCTGGATAATCTGCGTCGCGACCATGACGAGAAGTTTGTCCGTTTTCTGGCGGACCAAATGGCGCGCTATAATTCTCATTTGGATTCCGTGGAAAATAGGCTTGCACAGGGCTCGGCACTCAGCGAAAAAACCCAGTTGGAACAGATTCAAGACACTAAATATCATAGCCTTACCGAGCGGATCGACAAGCTTCAGGAATTACAGGCAATGAAAGATGATCTTGCGATGTCTGAAATGGAAGAGCTCAAAAACCACCTGAAAACCCACCTGGAACAAAGCAAGGTGGATATTTCCACGATCAGAAGTGAGAACAGCCAACTCTGTGACGAACTCAAGATTTTCCTCAACAAAGACAAATCAAATTCGGATGGACAAATCACAGCACTCGAGACAGCACTGCATACCGCAGAGAAGAACTTAGAGAGTGTTAAAATAGGTCTACATTCACTTGAGATGCGCTACAACAACCTGTCAACCGGGCCTCTAGTTAGGAGTATGGCACAAGCTATGCAAGAAATGTACCCCGGCGCAGCACAGATGATAGACAGGATGAAGCTGTTAACAAAGCACTTCGAGCAACGGTTACCTCAACTTGATGCGAGGGTAGAGAATTTGGAAAAGGACCTGGGTTCTCGGTTAGACAGTACCTTCCAAAAACAGAATCACCTAGCTCAGCAAGTCGAGACCTTGGTCAAGCAACATGAGGCTCTATCGCAGTCGCTGGCGCCTTTGCCAAATCCATCCACCGGAGAAATCTCTAACACGAATGTTTTGTCAGGCCGTCTGCGAGCGGTGCAAGATGAAGTCAAGGAGCTTGCATCTACCGTCAGCAGTTATATAGAATCAAGGAAAACGGAGGACGAATCGTTGGTCCGGAAAATGGAAGAAGAGCGAGATTCTCTGAGAAGTCAGAGCCAGGTTCTCACCGAGGAATTGGCGAGTTTAAGCGCACAAGTCACCGAAATACATGAGACCATGAGAGCCGATATCAAAAAGTTGAAGTCTTATCCTTCTGACCTCCAGACTCATCAATGGGATCTCCGGCAGCTCGAACAAGCCACGACGGCTAAATGGGAAGATTTGGAGGCGAAGGTCAAAAAACTGGAAGAGTCTGCGAATCGATTCCTACCTATCCGCGAAGGCTCGGAAACATCGTCTCAGCCACTACTTCCTGCCGTACCAAATTCGGTGCAGAGCTCGGGCAGTTCAGTAGGCTCAGTGCGGGACAGGAAGCGACCTCGTGTATCTGCGGTCTCTGACGGTGAAAGAGGAAGTCAGTCACGCGCAAGCTCGCCGTATTCCTTCTCATCCCAGGTTGGGTTGGACTCAACACCGAATTCTGAGAGCAGGAAAGGGCTCAAGAAAGCCAAGAAGAAACGCCGGCGGCAGACTGAGGAGGCTATTGTTATCGACTAAGTTGGAAGGGACCAGACCAGACAGTCGCAGGTGCCTTACCACCTTACCATCATGGCTCGACGACGGCTCCCAGCGCTTCAGCTTATAATGAATGTGATAAACGCAGCCCCCACCGACTTTTGATTTTCGCTGGATACCTCTCGGGTTACATTTTATTTCCTCTTATTCGTTTTGTGTTTTGGTGAGACTCTCAGAAACCAAACCCATTCTCATACTTCTGTATTTATTTCCAGGTTCTGGTTGAACCGGACCTAGTTAGCCCCTATTTGATCCTAGTTGATGCCTGGTCGATGCACAGTATGAAAGCAACGGATGTTTGTACAGTACATGCGTATGTCCTTGGGACTGCGCTTGCTCAGGTCTTCCTGGACATGGTGAATAAGACAGGCGTTTCCGGCCAGCGAATTGAATCTGATATGTATGTCTTTACATTGTTTGGTAGCCAGTAACGTCCAAAACTGCGGCGACGTACATGAGGTGAATGTTAATGTATACAATCAACCCGACTGCTGGCCTGGTGAGATCCCGTCTGACCCTGCGTACTCTACGGCCCATTTTTACTTAAATCAGCCTATGTCGCTTTGGAGGACGAGACCTATTGCTATGTCCCTCTAGTTTTCGAATCATGACCTCTATGCACCTATAAACATACGTAATACGGATCGACCCTAAGTTACTGGCCTCAGCTGGATGTGTGATGCATGCCCGCCAGTTGGCACCATTCCTAAAACTCGCCCGAT